>NW_017732033.1:291390-328209 GCF_001890085.2 Hipposideros armiger
GAAGTTCTCAGTCATTATTTCTTCAAATACATTCTTGATCCCTTGCTTCTTCTCTTCTCCTTCTGGTATTCCTATGATGCGAATGTTGTTGCGCTTGATGTTGTCCCACAGGTCTCTTAAACCATTTTCACCGTTTTTTATTCTTTTTTTCTTTTTGTTGTTCCAACTGGGTGATTTCTGCTACTTTGTCTTCTAAATCACTGATCCGATCTTCTGCTTCATCTAATCTCCTGGTGATTCCTTCGAATGTCTTCTTCATTTCAGTTATTGTATTCTTTAGTTCTACCTAGTTGGTTTTTATGATTTCTGTATCCTTCTTTATGTCCTCCTTAAGTTCCTGAAACATTCTTATCATCAGTGTTCTAAACTCAGTCTCTGAAAGGTTGGATACCTCTGTTTCATTTAGTTCCGTTTCTTGAGGTTTCTTCTGATCTTTTACTTGGGATGTGTTTCTTTGTTTTTTCATTCTGGCTGTCATTCTGATTGCTTCGATGTATTAGATCACCTTAATGGGCCACCACAGCTTGCTGCCATCCTACCTTCTTCCACAGGCTCTGATTCCACCAGCAGCCGCCCAGCTCTCTGCCCGAGGGAGGTGCTGTGTCAGGTGCTGAGCATGCAGAAGTGAAGATGGTAACTTCCCTGTCACCAAAGTGTGACAGTCTACTCAGAGAGGTCCACAGGTAAATGTCCAGGTGCCTGGCGGTGTCCTGAGGCATCACGCCTGGCTTTCCAAGTGTGGTCCAAGGACAGGCGGCAAAACCATCACCCAGGAGCTTGTAAGAAACGCAGGCTCTCAGACTTCTGCCCAAACCTGCAGCTCCCACAGGTACAGGGGTTCCCTCAGGTGGAGGCGGAGTCGGGCGAGGAAAAAACACATGGAGACACAGGAGCACTTTTTCAAGAAGAGAAGTGTCTCTCCAATAGCTTTTTGATGGAGGGTTTGGAGTCCTCTCTATATAGTATCATGTCATCTGCATATAATGACAATTTTACTTCCTCCTTGCCAATGTGGATGCCTTTTATTTTTTTTTCTTGTCTGATTGCTGTGGCTAGAACTTCTAGGACTATGTTGAATAAAAGTGGAGAAAGTGGATAGCCTTGTCTTGTTCCTGATCTTAAAGGGAATGGTTTTAGCTTTTCCCCATTGAGTATGATGTTAACTGTGGGTTTATCATATATGGCCTTTATTATGTTGAGATATGATCCTCCTATTTCCACTTTGCTAATATTTTTTATCATAAATGGCTGCTGTATTTTGTCAAATGCTTTTTCTGCATCTATTGCTATGACCATATGATTTTTATTTTTATTTTTGTTGATGTGGTGTATCACATTAATTGATTTGCGGATGTTAAACCACCCTTGCATATTAGGGATGAAACCCACCTGGTCATGATGTATGATCTTCTTAATATATTGCTGAATTCTGTTTGTTAAAATTTTGTTGAGGATTTTTGCATCTATGTTCATCAGAGATATCAACCTGTAGTTTTCCTTTTGTGTACTGTCTTTGTCTGTTTTTGGAATCAGGGTGATTGTGGCTTCATAGAAAGAGTTTGGGAGCCTTCCCTCCTACTGAATTTTTTGGAATAGTTTGAGAAGAATAGGTAATAGTTCTTTTTTGAATGTTTGGTAACATTCACTTGTGAAGCCATCTGGCCCCGGGCTTTTATTTGTTGGGAGCTTGCTGATTACTGATCCTGGCAGTCTTTAAATTTAAAGCTTCCATGGCGGAGACTGGTGTTACTAAAATCATTATAAGAAGTCAAAGATTTCAATCCTCTTCAATAAAGATGAAATGAAGCAAGATAAAGCATTTACAGTACAATCAGACACTAATGGATGGTCCAAGGGTTCATAGTCAATAACACGGCTTCAGTCAATAGCAACAGTTACTTGTTTGGGGCGTTTCCTAGATGCTGTGCTGAACACTTTTTCTTCATTATCTTGCTTGAAACTCACAATGTTCTCAGAAGTGGATGCTTTGTTACCCCCATTTTACAGAGAGAGAAACTGAGACTTCAAGGGACTAGGAAATTTGTCATAGGCAAAGCTCACAGTGGCAGAGCCAGGCTTCAGACACATGGAGCTGATGCCAAGTCCTTGTTCTAGTTTCCCAATGCTGTAGAATCTTCCAAAGTTGCCATCCTTTTACACCACATCCTTCTTTCTTCTCTTCATTTCTAGAGGGAAATGGCTGAAAGAGTGGACACTGGAATTGGATCTGGGCTTGAACCCAGGCTCCTTGGCTATGTGACTTTGAATACACCTCTTTGGAAAAACAGAATTTACTGGTAGTACAACTACCAGTAATAGTTCTATAACTATATATAACTGAATAATCCAGGCATACACTATCTTCAGTTCTGATTTGATTCAGGGCTCAAACCTGTTTTCTCCCTCTCTATCTCTCACAACACTACTTCCAGACTGTTGTCTCCATTCTAGATGGGTTTCTTCCCTCATGGAGGCAACGTGCCTGCCACAGCTACTACCCTACAACTCCCATGTTGCTGTCCATCAGGAAAGTGCCTCAGTCCTAGAAGTCCCACTAGAAGTTGTACTATGTTTCAGTGGCTCTAGTAGGGTCATTGCCCAGCCCTAAGCCAGTCCTTGGCCTTGGAGGATCATACTGAGCTGATTGTCTTAGGCCAAGTTATGAGCTTTATGTCTGAGCTGGGGATAGAGCCACTTCTTAACCACATATGCTGACAGTAAGGAGAGGGGTGGTTTCTGAGGGAAATTAGAGAAACATTATCAGAAATCTGAACAGACTCCAGACATGCTTGACAAAAATAGTAACTTCTCCATGCCTCAATTTCCATTTCTGTAAAATGGGGATTATAACAGTGTCTTAGTTGGCTTGGGCTGCCTATTCACTGGGTGGCTTAAATAACAGAAATTTATTTTTTCACAGTTCTAGAAGTTGGAAGTCCAATATCAGAGTGTCAACATTGTTGGGTTCTGGTGAGAGCTCTTTTTCTGGCGTGTCTCACATGGCCTTTCCTAAGTGTGTGCATGTGGAGAGAAAGATCTTATGTCTCTTCCTTTGCCTCTAAGGGCATTAAACCCATCAGTTCCCTATCCTCGTGAGCTAATTGAACCCTAATTACCTCCCAAAGGTCCCATCTCCAAATACCATCATATCTGGGGTTAAGTCTTCAACATACAGATATTGGGGAGGTGGACACAATTCATTCCATAGCAGATAGCATCTACCCCATTCAGTTAATGTAGAAATTAAAAGAGGTAATGTTGTAAAATTCTAGTAGTATTTGACCCTCAAAGTACCAATTAATAAGTAATAGTTTATAGACTATACATTTTAACTTTTTTGTTTTGTTTTTTTTTAATTGAGATACAATAAAATTTACCCATTTTAAGTATAGAGGTTGATGAATTTTGGTAATTTTGCATATTGGTGTAATCACCACCACAATCAAGATATACAACAGTGCCTTCCCCATAGCATCCCTTCATGTCCCTTTGTAGTAGAGTCCTCCTATGACCCCCAGCCCTAGGCAACCACTAATCTGCTTTCTGTCCTTAGTTTCACCTTTTTTAGAATTTCATATAAATGGAATCATATAGCATCTTTTGTCTTTTGTTTGACTTCTTGCACTTAGCAAAATGATTTTGAAATTTATCCATGTTGTTGTGTATTAATATTCTGTTCTTTTTTATTGCTGAGTAGTATTCTATTGCATGGATGTGCCAGTTTGTTTAACCATTCACAGCTGATGAACATCAGAACTATTTCTAGTTTTTCGTTATCATGAATAAGCTGCTATGAACAATTGTGTGCAGTTCTTTATGTGAACATATGTTTTCTAGGCTCTAAGATTTTTGTGGCAGTTTCTCTGGTTTATCTCAGTGTTCAGCAGATGCTTAAAAATTATTTGTTGTGCCAATACACGCCACAACATAGATAATCCCTGAAAACACTATGCTAAGTAAAAGAAGCCAGTCACAAAACAAACACATATGATCTTACAGGAAATGTCCAGGATAGGCAAATCTATAGACACAGAAGTAAATCAGTGAGCCTAAGGCTGCAGACTTTGGAGGGAAATAGAGAATTACTGTAAAGGGTATGGCATTTCTTTTCAGGGTGATGCAATATTTTAAAACTGATTGTGGTGATGGTTTCACAGCTCTATAAATATGCTAAAAAATTGAATTGTACATTCTAAATGGGTAAATTGTATGCTATGTGAATTATATTTCAATAAAGCTGCTAAAATTATTTATTAAATGAATAAATGATTAAATAATTAGATGAGTTCACATATAAATGAATATATAATCTTGTTTCCTGGCTGTTTGGTCACTCTAATACCATTTGGCATTTATTTTTAATTCAACACACTTAGTGGACACCTGTTAAGTGCCAGATATGGTGCCAGGAACTGGGGTTTCAAAGACACAGGAGACAAAAGATCCATCTTCTGAAAGACACACACTTGAGAGAGGGAATCAGAATGTAATTGCAGTTGCAATAGCTAACACTGACATATCACAATGTGCCAGGAACTAAGAGCTGTTTATATTCTAGTTATAAATAAATAAATATACACAATTATATAATATATTGATATAATTTCACAGCAACACTTGAGGAAGATTCTAGCCCTATTTATACTTTTTAGATGAGAATGCTGATGCACAGAGATGGTCAGTAATTTGCCTAAGGTCACCCAGATAGCAAATGGTGCAGCTGGGACTTGAAGCCCAGAAAGCCTAGCTCTGTGTCCATGGCCTTGACTGCTGTGCTCCTCTGCCCATTCAGTGTGATGCTTCTCCCATGGTGAGGGTCCTGAGGGGTGTGAGAACCGAGGGCAACTGCCACATCTCCCTCTTGCATGACTTGGGCTCTTAGGCCTACAGAATCTGTTTTTATACTTTCCCATTTTCTCCCTACCTGGTGTACCTCTGGCCCTGACCACATCCTGGAGATTGCAGTAAAGGACCCCCAGCACTTCCTCTGGAATCAAGGACTGCCTCATAACCTGTTTTTCTTCCTCTCCCACAGCAGAGCAGAAGCACCACATTGCTTGTTATGGACTGAATTGTGTCACCTTTAATTGATATATTGAATCCTTAACCTCCAATATTACTGTGTTTGGAGATAGGGCCTTTACAGAGGTAATTAAGGTTAAATGAGGTCATAAGGTGGGGTCTTGATCTAATAGGACTGGTGTCACAGGGAGAGGAAGAGACACAAGGAGTCCGGTACACAGGAAAAAGGTCACAGCAAGAAAGAAGGTGGCCATCTTCAAGCCAGGAAGGCCTCACCATAAACCAAAGCTGCTGGCACCTTGATCTTGGATTTCCAGCCTCCAGAACGGTGAGAAAACAAAATTTCTGTTGCTTAAGCCACCCAGTCTGTGGTATTTTGTTATGGCAGCCCGATCAGACTAATGCACCACTCTACACAAGCTCGTCTTAGTGAGTAAGCAGGTCTGGCCCCGGTTGGGAGGGACATTGACTCTGGGGAGGAAACAAGAACCCCTTTTGGAAATCTTGTATGACTGTGGACACTGGGTCAGATTGCATCAAACCAGCAGTGCGCTGCAACTGGCTCATATACCCCGAGAACTGACCGTGAAATTTTCAAGAATTTCTAAGCTGGTTATTAAACATAACCATTATTTAAAATTGAATTGTATAAACTTTTATTAAATAAATTATATTAAAAATAAAGATAATACATACTCAAAACCATAAAGCTTGCACTCTGAACCGCAAGGTTGCTGGCTTAATCCCCGCACAGGCCACTTAGAACTATGCCCTCTTTAGGGGAAAAAAAAAAAAAGGGAAGTATTTTACTACATTTTACTATTATGTGTGCTTTTGAAGTTATTTATTTCTACTGCCCCTGTATATATAATATTCATATAATGGTGTAAAACTGTGCATCACTTCCCAAATCGACATTCAGTGACATCATATAGGTAGCTTAAAATAGGTCAAGGGAGGAGTATTAACTCGACAGACATTAGCAAACACTGCAGATTGGAACTTGTTCTATTGTTTTGTTGATTCTCTAGACTTAAGAAAGTGATGGAGAAAATTTCAATAATTAAGTGCATCATAGTACAGTTGTTACATTGTGAATATTGCAAAAATCAAGGAAATATTCTTCCAGTATTCAAACACTGTTATCTAATTCAGCAAAGAAGTCACTCATGGCAATGAGAAACATAATGTTCTGACATACATCTTAGTTGTTTCCCTTTCATCTTACTCTTTAACATAAGCAAAAATATCAACCAATATTCATGCTGGAACCACATTCATTTGTCAGTTGCAACTGTTAATTGGATAGATATGAGATTTGGGCAAAAATCAACAAAAGCATTTTGGAAATACCAACTGGCTATGTGGAATGTATAATATTTTATGTTTTATTATTCATAAATTGTATACTATACATCACTAATTATTAGTAAAATTTATTTTTTAAAAATGCAACATATGCAAGTACATATATAAACACCGGAGGTGCCAAAACAATGTATACAAGTGGACACTTTGGTCAACGTTGTTCAAGCAGTAGTTTGCTGTAATCAGAAGTGTCTGGATGCTGATGGGTAACCACTTTGAGCACCTCTTGTAATTGCAGAAGTCAAACGTGACTTGTATTCATCTTTTGTTATTGGTATATATTGAGTATTAGAATTTTAATACAGTTTTTCCTTTCTTAAAATGTGTATACATTTTTTGGCACCCTCTGTATATATGTACTTTTTTTTGGAGAGGCATTTATTAAACATTAAGCATTCACTAGCACACTGCTGCATCAAATCCTCCCTATTTGAGGAGATTGGGGCCCAGGGAGCAGAGCACCTTCTCCAAGTCACACATCCTGGGCTCCTGACCCTCCCTCCCAACCTTGTGCTGGCCTCTAACTCATCACAGCCCCCTGTGGAGTTGTAGAACAACCCAGTGAGCCAGGAAAAGTCCCTGGGTTTCTATCATTTATAGTTATCACTGAAATGCTCTCGGTTCCATACAAATAGCTGAGCCATAAATCCTAAGAGGTACATAATTTCATTATTCTTTTTATGCTTAATTAAAATAACACCGATCTTGGATTAGTGATTAACTATCCACCTCCCTCAGCCAGCCTCCCATTAGAGTAATTTGTTTCTAAATCCTCCAAACAAGCACAGGCTAGTATTTTGTTTTTCCTCTGGGTATTTCAGTTATTTTTCATGATTATTTTCTTACCCCTTGAGGGTAGGATTCCTCAAGATGAACCTTACTTGGGAAAATGGAAAGGAATGAAGACCTTGGTTCAAAAAATCATTCTAAGATACCATTAAGGAAATGAAAAGGCATGCTACATATTGGGAAAAAATGTTCACATTACATATATATATATATATATATATATATATATATGACAAAAAAATAGTATATATAAAGAATTCTTTAATCTCAATAATATTAAGACAAACCATCCAATTAAAATGGGTTAAAGATTTGAACAAATACTTCACCAAAGAAGATATACTATAGGCCAGCGGTTCTCAACCTTTCACAGGGGTCATCTAAGACCATCGGAAAACACATATTTTCGATGATCTTAGGAACCGAGACACTGCTCCTCTATCTGTCTCCAGGCCCACATGCAGATACGCCCACATACCAGTACCCGGTGACCCCTGTGAAAGGGTCGTTCGACCCCCAAAGGGGTCATGACCCACAGGTTGAGAACCGCTGGTTATAGGCCAATAAACACATGGAAAATGCTCAGCATCGATGGTCATTTGGGAAATGAAAAGATAAGCCACAATGAGGTAATGCTGGACACCAACTTTGACGCTGAAATTTAAAAAGACTGACCATACTAAATGTTGATGAGGATGTGGAACTATTGGAACTCTCATACTGCTGGTGGGAATGCAAAGTGATACAAACACTTTGGGAAACTCTTTGGGAAACTGGCTATTTCTCCCAAAGTAAAAAACAGAGTGACCAAAAGTTGCAGCAATTTTACTCCTAGGTATTTACCCAAGAGAAATGAAAACAGATGTCTACACAAAACTTGTACATGAATATTCACAGAAGCTTTATTTCTAATAGCCCAAAATGACAAACAACCCAAATGTCCATCAACAGGCAAATGGATAAAGAAACTGTGGTATACCCATATAATAGAATACTACTTAGCACTAAAAAATGGAATGGGCTGTTGATAAACACAATACATGAATGAATCTCCAATAATTATGCTGAGAAAAGAGCCAGGCACAAATTAATGCTTGCTGTATGACTCCATTTTATATCATGTTCTAGAAAAGGCAAAACTGTAAGGACAGAAAACAGATTTGGGGTTGCCAGGGGCTGGAGGGAACTGACTGCAAATTAGCACAAGAAAACAGTCGGGGGTGATGGAAAGTTTCCACATCATGTTTGGGTGATAGTTACATAAGTTATCCACTTGTCAACTGTAAGTTGAAAGTGGATGCATTTTATTATAGAAATTTATACCCTGACAAAATTTATTTTAAATATAGCTGTGTAACCTTGAGCAAGTTATTCTACTTTTCTGGGCCTCAGTTTCCTCACCTGTAAATGGTGATAACAGTTGTGATAGTATGAGAATTAAAGGAGAAAATATGTGCAAATATTTAGATCATGGGTGTGAACAATAATAATGGTTTGCTTTCCTCGTTGGTTTTCATTAAACAATATATGGCCATATAACAGGTATCCATTTATTTATTCACTCTACAATTATTTATTAAGCATCTACTCCATTCCAGGTATTGTTCTAGGCACATGAAACACACCAGTGAACAAAACAGACAAAGGTTCTTGTGTTCTTGATATTTTAAATTCTATTAGGGGAAAACAAACAATAAATAATAAAGATATTAAATAAGTTATGTAGTATGTTAAAAGATAATAAGTGCTATGGGGAAAAGAAAGCAAAAATAGAATAGGGTGACAGACAAGAGTGTTTAGGGCTCATGGTGGTGCAATTTTAAGCAGGATAGCCACAAGAGGTTTTACTGAGTAAATGATGTCTGAGCAAAAACTTGAAGGATATACATACTTAGGAGAGAAAAGAAGGATATAGGCAGGGAGGGAGGGATGGCAGAATTATAATTTCCTAATTCAATTATCTGTCAATTACTTAAAGCTGAGCATTAATTCTGTCGGGTGAGGATGGGGGTGGTCATAGTCTTCCTATTATATCAGTTTGAATAATTTTATTGGAGTATAAACACTGAAAAAAATGACTTGAAGTGAAAAATGTTTGCAAATCACAGGAACACATATTTGCGTGATTGAATTCAAAACACTTAGATTCAAAAGTCATCTCAGCCACCTACTAGCCATATGCCCTCTGGCAACTCATTAACCCTCTCAGAGCCTAGTCTATTTGAGGCAAGGTGATAAAAGTCACCTATGAGTGTGTGAGGGTTAAAGGAGATAACATAGGTAATATTTTAGCATAATTCCTGGTGACTTTCTTAGACGAGATCTCATTTAGATCTGTGTGGCTGCTTCAGCTTGTGTGGCCCCTTCTTTCTGACTACCAAAGTCTCTGGAACAAATACTGGTCTGCTTTCTGCAGTCCCAACACTGCTTCCCTCACTGTCCAGTTATCATGGGAAATTTTAACATTTCTCCAACCAAATGATTATAAATTCATATTCAATAATTTATGCAAATGGATGCTGGTATTGCACCCCCCCCCCAACACACACCTTTTTAAAACACTTTAAAATGATGGCCCAATCTTCTAACACTTGACACAGTTGAAGAACAATCTGTCCAGAGGCAGAGTGGTTCCACTTCTGTTGCAGCTGGGCCTCCTGGGAAGACCCAGGAGAAAAGAAAGCTTTCTAAAACATTTTAATTGTAAGTGGAGTTCACTAGTTTAGATCCCAATGAATTATTATTTGCAGCTTTAAATCTTAACAAAATGGACAATACAATGATTAGAGCTTCCTACGTTTGTAGAAAGACCCTATAATATACCTATACTTCATGATAACACCAGCAGATTGGTCCTCAATCAAACCAATTATTTGTCCCAAGAGGGAAAGATCCCTCATTTGACAGTCAAAATAGGAGCATGGGTCTCTTAATTTTCTCAGAAGAACGTTAACATCGCATCCAGAGGCAAATTTGATATGGCAGTTGTTTGCTTAAAACCCTCTGTAGTTTCTCGTCACAATTAGGAGAAAGTTCTGTCAAAGAATAATGTTCAGAAGATAAAAACCCAACGCTTTTTTCCTCCAGTTTTATTGAGATCTAATTAACATATAACATTGTATTAGTTTAAGGTATACAAAGTAATGATTTGATATTTCTACATATTTTGAAATGATCACCACAATAAGTCTAGTTAACATCCATCACCACACATAGCTACAGATTTTTTTGTTATGTTAAGAACTTTCTTGTGATGAGCAACTTTCAAATATACAATACAATATTGTTAATTATAATCACCATGCTGTTCTTTACATCCCCTTGACTTATTTATTTTTATAACTGGAAATTTGTGCCTTCTGACCACCTTCACCCATTCTGCCCACTCCCCACCCCTCACCCTCCACCTCTGGCAACAACCAATCTGTACTTTGTATCTATTCATTCATATTTTTAAGATTCTACATATAAATAAGATCATATAGTATTTGACTTATTTCATGTAGCATAATGCCCTGAATTTCCATCCATGCTTGTCACAAATTGCAGTAGTCCTTCTTTCCATTCATCTATCTATTAAACATTTAGGTTATTTCCATGTCTTGGCTGTCATGGGGATGCAGATTTCTTTGAAATAGTGATTTCTGAAAACCCAACTCTTACACTGACACAGAATAAATGTGTGAAATGTTTCTTTAAGTCATTAATGTGGTATGGTAGAGCTGGTTCAAAAAGCTTTTGATGACAAGGGGTTTATATAGTCCCTCAGGAAAGGTGTATGGAAGTAAGTTTTTATTTATTTGTTCATTTTTTAAGTTAGAAATAAAATTGACTAAAGTCCTTTAGGGCAATAAAGCAATAATCTTTGGGGTTATCTTCTCTACTGACAGAAATCATTGGTTTCTCTGCAAGAGGACAGCCATCTACAGATGTACATAGAACTTCACAGAAATCAGACCCAATTAGTGAATAGCAAAATAAAAAAAAAAGGTACAATCTCATAAAGAACTAAATCATCCTTGGATAGTCTTAGTAAATAATGCTCTAATCTGACATTGAAAAAATCTATCATCTTCCTTTTTGCCTTAATTTCAAAGTTTAGATCATTTTTCTCAACAGTTCTAAGTCTTCAACATGGCCAACAAAATCAGCTCCCTCCTCTGCCCAGCCCCATCTGGTAATGCTGTCCTCCTGTGACAAGTCCCCTCCTCTCTCTGGGTCACCACAGCTGCTTCCTGCTTTGTCTGGAATGACAGCCAGCACCCCCCACACACACACAAACATACACACTCACACACACTCATACTATCTTTAAGATTGCCGCTGAAGTCATTTCCTCAAAGGAATTTTCCAATCCCCCAGGACCAGGTCAGATCCCCTGTAAACAGCTAAGGCAGCCTTCTATAGGTCTCCCTCTTGGCACTTCTTACAACTACCTCATTGTGTAGCTTGTTGTTGAAAGTCTGGCTCCCTGACTGGAATATAAACCCTCTGAGAGTAAGTATGGTTTTGTTTTACTCATCACTGGATACCTGAGGCCTAGTGCAGAGCCTGAAGCAGGGAGAGTAAGGGCATGAGATGGGCAGGGCTGCAGCACTCTTGGCTTCTAGAGCTTGGGCTCTGCACAGGACCCAGAGTCTCTGCACTCAGGGGTCTCACTGTGCCCAGTTCTGGCCAAAAGCCTGGCTGAGCCACCCATGTTCCAGAAAACTCATGTGAAGGCAGGCTAACTGGTCACAGGGACACCAGATGTTGCACACCCATGGCTGCAAGCTACATTCACCCCTCACCCCCATTTTGCTTGGCTCTTGGAAAGTTTTTAAACAGATTTAAATTAGTTGTCAACGTTCATGTTTTAACAATCCAGAATTTCCAGTTCCTGTTGGAAAATCATTAGGCCCAACAGGCCACTGTTGGCTAGAGCAGAGGAGCAGCTTTTCCTAAGGTCTTCTTGCTTACTGAGCTGGATTGACAGCTGCCACGATCATGATGGTTTTTTCCTTGCACCCAGCCCACTTCACACACATGTCCCTGGTCTGCCATGCTGGCATTTGAGTTTTTGACCCTTGTGCTGAAGTCTCCAGGAACCAATCTGGTCATCAGAAAGCACAATGGGACATGACTTTCGTTTCCCATAAACATATCCCACCCACCCAACATTGCTGAGATTCCATGACACCCTCTCTACCTTCAGAACTCATCAGAAGGGAATCTCCACACATTTTGAGAAACTAAATTATGTGAGAAATCTAAATTAAATAGTTGTTGACACATCATCCATCGTATTACTCAGTTCTCCTTCCATATAGAACCTCTCAAGAATATCCTCTTACCTTTAGTGGAAGAAAATGTTTTTCTCTCCTATGATCTGCTCCACCATGTTTTATTAGCTGATGAGAACTCTGAAGCCCATTCATATTTCTTCTTAGCTTTGGCTCCCAGGAAGCTCAGAGATAAATTCTGAGCTTGCTTCTAGGTGTATTCTCTAGTGTTTGGTTTTCTGGCAATTTGGATACTTTGTTTACTCCACCCTGCACCCTTTTGAAGAATTTTTCCCTTTTGAAGAACATCTCCCTTTTGAAGAATTATTCCCCCCAATCTGACCCCATCCTTACTCAGAAGCAACCAGGATTTTGAGTGTGACTCTGCATCACTCTGGCCATAGCTGATAGGTCCAGAAATAGATTCCTGGCTTAAGCCAGCCCCTAAGTCCTTAGCTGAGGCATGTTGGAACTGAGAGATGCACTGCCCTTGGGATGCTGGACTGTAAAAGTCAAGGTCATATAATCCAGAAGCAGTTGGCTGCCATGTTCTACCACGTGAACAGAGGTTTAGAGAGTGCACCAGCTGTGAGGGTGGGAAAACTGCCCTCCAGTGTTCAAGTTCAGCTGCCATGGCTTCCCTGAGACATTCCCATGATCTTTTAATAAATTCCTTTTTTTTTTGTTTAAGCTACCTTGAGTTCTGTTTCTAAATGTTTTAAAATGGTTTGTTCTGCTTCAAGCCCACAAAGGTCCTTAAAAGTCAAATAGTTTACTATGCTTGACAAGGTTCTGTGTGATCTGGCCTTATTCTACCTTTCCAAACTGGTCTCTTTCCACTCTTTCCTTTCCTCAATTTGCTCCAGCCATAACAGCCTTCTTGACGTTTTCAACTCTCCAAGTTCCTGTGTACCTCCAGGCCTTTGCACATGCTGCTCTCTCTGTGTGGAAAGCTCTCCTTCTAGAGCTTCACATGTCTGGATCTTTCTTGTCATGTCACCTGCTCAAAAAGGCCTTTCCTGGCCATCCAACCTAAATTTCTCCCACACCCCACTCCTCCCTTTCACTCCATTCTGTTTGTTTTCTTCATAGTCTTTATTACTTGTCGCGTCCCACATGACAAGAGCAGTGGGAAACAAGAAGGGGCGGAGAAGGGTTAAGAAAGAGACAGTAGCCAAGAGTTAAATGCAAGTGGGCCAGGGGACTCAAGTCTCTCTAGGACTGAGTCCCGAATCTGGCCGAGGTGTAGCTTTTATTGAATCCTCAACCAGGAAGTGGGATTGTTTTTTTCCACAGTCTGTGAGTCTCATGCCTGAGAATTTACTTAAACCGGATTACTCATGCCTGCAGGCTGCCATTACCAAAAGTCCCATTGTGTCCCAACAAATGCTATGCCTTTGCAACACGCAGGACCCCAAGAGGTAAAGTTGTTATGCTAAAAACTCACTAAAAAGAATTTATCTCTAAACCTAATGATAAGGAGATTGGGGGTCAATGTTCCATGGAAGCCCCCTGAGGAAGCTTTACAGGAATTATTCCTCCCAGACTCATGGGGTTTGAGACACCTCCACTCTTTTAGGAATCAGTGTGAGGGAACAGATGGCTAGGCAGCTGTGTGGCAACAATTACTCTGAAATTATCTTATTTATTTGCTTGTTTACTTGTGTTTTGTGTTCATCCACACACTCAAATGTAAGTGTAAGGGTGAAATTCAGGGAATCAATAGCGTAGTTAAACTTGGCTAGTTTGCAGTTTAACTCACTGCATAGCTCACTATCTAGCTACCTGTAATTAAACCTAGTTTGTTTATAGTTTGACCCATCCTGATATTCAGCTATTTTCTCTTTGTTTCTCCCCTCACTAATTAACTGAAGAACTCTGTTTTGTTCCCTTTCTCAAGGCTATCCATACCTCATTAATGAACAACATCCTAACCTGGGAAAGAGCATTTTCTTAATCCTCAGGCACCAGGACACTGGAATCAAATTTACAACTTCTTGCAGTTTTTACTGGTGACTCATTAAAGTCCCAGGCCTTGATGGCCGAGTCCGAGTTCAGAGTCCATAGATAACATCGTCTTCAAATAGACCAGACCCCAGGAAAGATGTCAGCCCCCAGACCTGCCTGACTCCCCCTTTCCTATATAAGAAAAAGCGAACCTGAAGTTAGTACAGCTGTCCATCTCAGACTCTGTACTCTGCCCCAGCAACCATCCACCCTCCCCCAACTCCCACTCCCCCTCCCCCAACTCCCCCCCCTTCACTTTCCCACTTTATAGATTCTGTGAAAGGTTTCACTTTTTGCAAATGACCAGGGGTTAATTCCACTCCATGACAGTAAGTTCTATAGGTCACTGTTGAAATCCCAGCAATGAGCATGCCACCTGGTACACAGAAGGTACTCGCTAGATAGTCACTGGCTGAATATGTGTTCCTTGCAGCCCGAGGAGTCCTACCCCTCAGGTGACAATCCTCTCTTCCTTACCTATTTCTTTATGTGGTTCTTGAGTTCTTGTCTTCGTTTTACTGGTCTTTGTGTGTCTTCCCTGATAGATCCCTCAGAACCTTCAGAACCTTCCTGGAGTAGGCAGGAAAAAAAATAAGAATTTTTCTGATTTGACAAATACTGTCCTGGCATAGAATTAACCCCTGTTTGTTCACAAAAGGTGAAAGAATTCACATACTTGGAAAAGTAGGAGAACAAAGGAAGTTTTATTAAAGTTCAGGCAGAGAGAATGCCCGTGGCAGTGTCCAAAGATGACAGCTGCCACAGGTTCTGTTTGAAAGAGAAATACTAGCAGAAAGGAGTTTTCCAGGGCAGTCTCAGAGTGGACAGCTGCACTAACTTCAGGTTAGCTTTTTCTTATATAGGAAAGGGAGAGTCGGTTAGGCAGGTTTGAGGGTTGACATCCTTCCTGGGGTCTGGTCTGTTTGAAGATAATGTTAATTCCAGACTCCGAACTTGGACTGGACCACTGCGGCCTGGGGCTTTTATGCATCACCAGTAAAAACTACAGAGGAGTTGTAAATTTGATTCCAGTGTCCTGGTACCTGAGGATTAAGAAATTGCTCTTTTCAGGTAAGGATTCTGCTAATTAAATGGATTAACAAAGTATGGGTAGCCTTGAGAAAGGGAACAGAGTTCTTCAGTTAATTAGTGAGGGGAGAAACAAAGAGAAAACAGCTGAATATCAGGATGGATCAAACTGCAAACTAAGTTTAATTATAGGTGGCTAGATAGCGAGCTATGCAGTGAGTTAAACTGCAAACTAGCTAAGTCTAACTGTGTTATTGATTTACCAAATTTCACCCTTACAAATAAAATACTATGTGCCAGGTATGTTTTTAAGCACTTTACAAATAGTAACTCATTTAACCCTCCCACCAACCATATGAAAATGTAGCATGATTTTCACCCCATGTCACATACAGATGCGTAAACTGAGGCACTGTGGGTGGAGTGACCCATGCAGTAAAAGGGAAGAAGAAGGACTCGTGCCCAAGGAAACTGGTCTTAAGCACGTGTCTGCCTACCAGGTGAACAACAGGAGCATGTCCTCAGCCCTGTGTGGTGGTCCAGGTCTGACCTCCATGGGCCCATCTCTCACTCTCACTATGAACTTTTGAGCAGAATCCAAAAGACACTTGTATTCATGTCAGCACACACTCAGGGTGAAGCTCGTCTAATTAGGACTAGGACAGATTGCATTGAGATACCATGGATGATTGGGCACTTCATCATCACATCACATCAATTGGCATAAATTACTATGTGGCCGCCAAGCGACATCTGTGGGATTTACACCTCATTATATAGATAGTGCCAAATGGAGCAGCAGGGCCCAGCGGTCCCCTCCTTAGGAGCTGTTTCTGTTCTAGGCAAAAATCATAAAGAGTAACTGGAAAGTACTAGAATCAAAAAACTCCAGTGAACAATGGCAACAGAGCTAGAGGAAACTAAAACTCAAATAGTCACAATTTTGCCTTTGGGGGTTTCTGATTTGAATTAACTCTACACTTCTGCTAACTCCTGCTTCAGTTCCTCTTAAGGTTGGTGATTTAGCCTGAGAACAAGCAAAACTATAGAACCAGTGGTCCAGGGAGAGTGGTGGGGAGGGGCTGCAAGTTCAGGGGTGTGGGGATTCAGCAGAGGCAAGAATTCAGCTTTGCTGAGGGTAATACAAAGGGTGGCTTGAGCCCCGCCCCATTATTTCCATTGGTCACTCCCAATAAATGAACAATGTAAGAGAAAGCAGTTGAGAGACAAGCACAGCTTCAAGACAAGGCCCCCAGCCAAGCCTCTGCGTCCCTCAAAGTCTTCACTCCTGAGCCTGTGCAGTTCTGGGAAAGCCACTTCCCCCTCCAGAGGCCCACAGGATAACAACAGGAAGGTGGGAAGCCAGGAAACCTGCATTTCCTTACTGGCTTCCAATGGTGGAAGAGAAAAGAAAGAGGCAGAAAATGAAGAAAGGCCACAGGAAACAGCATACACATCAGAGCCAGGAAGAGACCCCAAGCTTGATTATAGAGTCGTGAGGCTTTATGTCACAATAGTACTTTAGTGGCGGTAGCATTTTTTCCAGAAGTGATCCCAGTTTAGACCATGGGAGGACAACATCAAAGGTGAATGCCTACATTCATACCACAGTGGATGAATGGAGGGACTGGACATGGAAAACTGCTGGAGCCGATTAGATCAGGCAAGACAGAAATTCTGGCCATGGTGTCAGGCTCGCCTGGAGGATGGCTGGAGAGATGCTGTCCCCACCATGCCCACATACCCTCCAGCACAGCTCAAGGGGAACAGTGTGACCTGCAGGAGGGCTTTCTGCCTCCCTAGGAGCACACAGCCTGTGTGCAGGCAAGCAGAGGGGCCCCTAGAAGAGGAGATCAGCCCCTAGTGATGGCCAATGGGGCACTGGGATAAGGATGATCAGGGGAATGTTCTCCACTCTCCCTAGAGCTCCCTAGTGGTACTGGGCTCTAGTTGTGTTCAGTGATGACTATCTTGACACTCACCTGGACAGTCTGTGCCCTTCCCTGGCTTACTTCCCTACTTCCTACCCATGTTTCCTGGGATAATCTCCTAGAAAAAAAACTTGCACTCCAGTATTTGTCGCTGGGTATGCTTCCAGGAAAACTCAAACCAACGCAGTGCCTGGTGCACTTTATTTAAATAGTCGCTGTCTGGATGGATGTGGTCTCAGGGGGGCAGGACTTGGCAAGCAACTATTCTCTGGTCTGACAAAATCCAACACAAGAGTACTGACAGGCAGGTGACACGTGGGTTGAAAAGTCCTCACCTGACTCCTGCTGGGCTTTTTTGCCCTATACAGAGGCCCTGTGGCAGCCATCAGCACATCCACCATTTCTCTATTCTTGGCTTCAGGGACAGAACAATTTACCTAGAAGGGACAGCTAATCTAATTTTGAGGCATACCAGAAATTTCACCAATACACCCTCGAGAGTCTGAACACTCCTAGGAATTCAGGAAGTGAGCAGTGTGTGGAAGAAACATTGATTATGACTGCTCTAATTTCAAACGACTTCTGCCCCTTTCAAGCTCTGTGACTTTGGGTAGATTGGTTCAACTTTCTGTGGCTTCCATTTTCTTAGCTGAGAAAGGATGCACAAATATTTGAGGAATAATTTAGGAAACAAATACGAAACATGGCACAGTGCCTGGCAATCAGAAGGTGCTTTTCCAGTGTTAGTCCTTCCTCATTTTTCCTGCACCCCATCCCCAAATAGCCAGCTGGACTCACTGAGTGGTCAGGCCAGATGAGAGCCCATGGGTATGAGTCTCTGAAGGCACCTGACACTCAGAGCCTGGCCAGCCCCTTGCAAGTGATGAATGCTCGCTTCTGCTTAGTGCGAAGATATGAAATGTTCATGGTAAGGAGGTCATTTACAGGTGATGATGATAAAGCTTATGTCCCCTCTGTTTTTCCCCTCTGTCTGCTTCAGAGTGGTTATGAAAGACAACTTCTTGACTATCCCTTGACTGAGTAAAGTGATGCATGAACAAACAACCCCTGAGAGCTCCCATGCCAGGTGAGGGCACTGAGCCCGCCCTCATTATTTCTTGACTCTGTGCCAGAAGGGCAATATCCATGGTCATTGTTAGGTTCCTTAGTAGGGTCTACTAGGTTTGGCACATCCCCAGGTTTTCCTCACTGGAGGTGCCCATTTGAATGTGAGTTGCAGGCCTCCTTACCTAAGCACAAACCCTGCCAAGCTTATTATTTCAATCAAGTGAAATAGCCAATGAGACCTGTGAGAAATAAGAAGACTCTTGAAGCAAGAAGAGCCTGAGAGCACCTCCTCCAGGCTCCCCATCAACCTATGCCTGCACAGGTGAGCCCATTTTATTCATTAGAATACACACACCACATTCCAGGTCTCACCAACACATGGGAGACCAGGAAAAATAAAAGGCATTGGTTCAAATATTTAAAGACAAATATGCAAAATCAAAATGGTTCATTAAACTTACAAACATTAGGTTCACTTTGTTCATTGTCAGGTTTAGTTTTTATAAAGATTTTATTACATTTAAAAACAATTGTGAATTGCTATGCATGATGATATCCTGAGTATGCATAATGATTGCTTAGAAAGCAGAGCCAGTAGTGAATTAAATGAGTTACTATTCATAGCCAAGTAAATTCAAAATCAAAATTCTAAAATTTCTTTTAAAAATATTATATATACACATATAATATGTATTTTTAATATATGTTTATATAGGTATATGTAAAATAAATATATATAAAAATAATATGGGTACATTATAATATATAATGGGTAGTATATATAATGCATAGGTGTAGTATTAGGTTGTCGGAAAAGTCATGACGTATTTTGTCTGTTTTTCAAAGGTCATTTATTTATATAAAGAACAAAGATCAATCAATGATATATTGCCCATTTTGTTCGACCTTTTGCCATCTTTCAGTGAGCTTCATAATTCCTCGTTCATAGAAGGACCTGTCTTTATTTGTGAAAAACTGAACAAGGTGCTGATTACACTCATCTGAATTGAACGTTATACCACGCAAGGAGTTTTGAAGAGAGCGAAACAAGTTGAAGTCTGACGGTGCAAGGTCAGGAGAGTATGGTGGGTGTGGCAACACATCCCATCCAAGCTCCAATAATTTTTGACGGGTGATCAAACTTCAGTGTGGTCTCGCGTTGTCGCGATGGAACACAACTCCTTTACAATTAACAAGCTCTGGACATTTCTGGATGATGGATTCATTCAAAAAATGTGTGCTGACAGTACACATTTGAATTGATTGTTTGGTTCCTTGGTAGAAGCTCGAAAAACATGACACCTTTAAAATCCCACCACACTAAGAGCATAACCTTCCTCGGATGAATGTCTGCTTTCGATGTCATTTGAGGCAAATCATCACGTCGGGACCAAGACCATTTGTGCACAACATTGTAAACAATCCACTTCTCATCACCAGTTATCAGTCACTTCAAAAAAGGATCGTTTCCCTCACATTTAATGAGTGTATTGCAGATGTTTATATGTGCCGTCAAATGAACTTCTTTGAGTTCATGTGGAACCCAAATATCCAGCTTGCTTACGTATCCCAGCTTCTTCAGGTGGTCATGAACACTTGATTGATGGATGTTCAATGTTTCTGCAATCTCTTGTGTTGTGTAACGTGCGTTTGACTCAATCAATGCCTTTATTTTGTCGTCATCAACCTCGGTGGGCCTCCCTGACCAAGAAGCGTCATTGAGATCAAAATCACCAGCACGGAATTTCGTGAATCATTGTTGGCACTAATGTTCTTGTAGAGCATTATCACCATAAACTTTATGCAACTTTTCACAAGCTTGATGTGCGTTTTTCCCTTTATGAAAGTAAAGCAGTAAAATATGGCAAAAATGCACTTGGGTCTTCCATCTTCAACTTGTTGTAAAATCTCTAAAACTCAACCAAATCACTCAGTTTTTTTTTAGAATGAAGCTAGAACTGTCAGCTGTCAAATGACATAGCAATAACATAGATGCAAATGACTAGAGTATTTCCCAAAATGAACTAGTGCCATCTGTTGCAAAAATGTGTCATGATTTTTCCAACAACCCAATACATATAATATATAAATATATACATATGATATGGGTGCATTATAATGTTTAATACATGATGTAGGGTGAGGTTCTAAAAATATGAGTAATAGGGACAAAGACCATCTTTAAATGATCTGCTATATGACAACAATCACAAATGTTATTAGTTCTTAGAGAACTCTTTACTAGGATGTACATTCTCCTCTGAGGAAGCCTGTATTTTATTCCCCCTGGAGATGCTGATTTGAAAATCAATCACTGACCACTAAAGATGAACACAAATAAGTCTGGCACACAAAACATTATGGCTTGTTATTTCAACTTAGGAAAATGACCATTTAGTCACTTAGAATTAAGAGACTTTCTGATCAGCGACCCATATATAGGTATATATGAGGTGTGATCACAAAATACGATGAATGTTCAAATAACAAAAATTATTACAGTAAAAGATACATTGCTATTAATCCCCCTTAAAATACTCCCTCTCGCTTTGAAAACACTTATCCCATCCTTCTTGCCACTTTATGAAGCAGTTCTGGAAGTTCTTTCCTTGAGTGTCTTTAGTTGTGCTATTGTGGCTGCCTCAATGTCCTGAATCATTTTGGCTTTGGGGGAGAGCCAGAAGTCGCACGGTGCCAGGTCCAGTGAATAAGGTGGATGAGGACACACCGTAATGTTTTTATTTGACAGTAACTGCCATACCAGAAGTGATGTGTGACACAGAGCCTTTCTGTTGTGATCACAAAATACAGTGAATGCTGCTGCTGATTGCCATCCAATGGAAAGACAGGGATCTTCAATACAGGAAGCAGCGTACCGAACCTTAGTAATAGTGTGTGACAAGTTTCAACTTGTTCAGTGCAGTCAGTCAGATGTGAGCTACGGTTGAGAGAAGGTGTGTTTTAAAGTGTGCCATAAATCATCCTCCATCATGACAATGCTCTGTATCACACATTGCTTCTGGTATATGGCAATTTCTGTCAATTAAAAACATTACAGGGCCAACCGAGTGACTCAGTTGGTTGAGTATGAGCTCTGAGCAACAGGGTTGCCAGTTCAATTCCCACATGGGCCAGTGAGCTGTGCCTGAGCTGAGCTGACGCTAAGCTGGAGAGAGTGAGTGCTCTTAGCAGCAAGGTTGCTGGTTCAACACTCATATGGGATTATGGGCTGCGCCTTCCGCAACTAAGATTGAACACGGTACCTTGAGCTGAGCAGCTGCAAGCTTCCAATGTGCAGCCAGATGGCTCAGTGTGCAACAATGCTGCCAGTTTGATTCCTGCATGGGATGGAGGACTGCACCGTCCTCCACCAATGCCTTCCCTCCCCCCACAACTAGATTGAAAGGCAGAGACTGGACTTAGAGCTGAACTTGCACCTTCCACAACTAAGATTGAAGGACAACGACTTGACTTGAAGCTGATGGGTCCTGGAAAAACACAATGTTCCCCTTCCCCAATTCCCCAACACTGTTCCCCACCCCAATTCCCCATTAAAAATCTTAAAAAAAAAAAAAGATACTCATGAAAGAGGACTTCCAGAACCGCTTCAGAAAGTGGCAAGAAGGAAGGGATAAGTATGTTCAAAGTGAGGGGGATTAATGGCAATGTGTCTTTTATTGTAATGATTTTTTTTTTATTTAAGCTTTCACCGTATTGTTTGATCACACTTCATATATGTGGCTTCCTCTGGCCTTTTGTCCAACACATTTGTTGCCACATCTATTTTCTTCAGAAATTTCAGGAAGCTGGTTGGGTTCATAGGCAACTTAACCTCTTAAATCTCTCAGATCTTACTGTTTCCCACAGGGAGCTCGAGGGGCCCAGCATCCCACCTGGAGCAGTCACCTCCATTGTGTGAGCCACTGTGGCTACCTCCTCTCTTAGCCCCGGTTCTCAGAGGCTGTGCCCTGTGAGTGAAGTCACATCTAAAAGGCCCTTGTTCCTCTGGGAGACACCTCCACTCCATCACCACTTCTGTCAACCTCTTCAGAGCAAAAGGTGCAAGAGGCCATTAACTACAGGTCATTAGTGGAGACGGGCCATGTGGTCCCCAGAAAATCTCCTCACAGTGGGCATCCCTGATATTTGTTTTCATGCCACTTCAAGGAGCAAATTGATTTCAAATACACACTTGAAAGCCTCTTGTTCACCCCATCATCTCTCCAATTAAGGCAAAATGCTCAGTGTGGACACGTCTTCATGATGAAGAAACCACAGGCAGGCCTGGGGTGGAGGTGCACTGGGCAGCTTCTGGGCCCAGGAGGATGCCAGCAATTCCGATTGAAGGCAGATGGTGCTACTGGGTTTGTTGATGAATAATTCACACCGTCAGAGAACCCTGCTGATATTTGGCATCAAAAAAGGATTCTTTCTGAGCCTGGCCACTGTGCAGATGGGTAGGTGCTGCCAGGCAGCAGACACTGTTGGGAGATGGATGAGAAATAGGAGCTGCGGCCACAGACTGCTGTTAGGACACTCTTGCAGCACCTCCAGCCACTCCCAAGCTGCTCCCCCAGTCTGGGTGGCCAGGGCTGAGTCCTTAGGAACATGACCAGTCCCTCTGCCTGGCTCCTGGAGGGCCACTGAGTGAGATGAGAGTGGATCTCTCCCTTCCTCCTTGCAAAGCTTTGCTCCTGGGTCCCCTGCACCTCCTGGTCCCAATCCCAATCAGCCCTTAGAACTCCGCTGCTAGTCACATCTCACAGAATGACAGCCTCACAGAAATATGGAATTCAATTCAAGAAACATGTATTCAGTTCATGTGACATGCCAGGCACTGTTCTGCGGATACAGAGTAAACAAAATAACTAAAAACCCAAATTCTCATGGAGTTTAAATTTCACTGGACATAGTCACCTGAAATTGAAATGATCTAGTCTCTTCCAGTGAAAGGGATTGAGCTGCAAGTCTAGGCTTACTGCTGTGCTAGGAGTTTTCTATTTCTCATTCAGTTCTCTCCCTCAACCACCTGGAAAGATGAAATGATCACCCCCATTTCACAGATGTAGAAATTGAGGCCCAAGGAAGTTTAGTAAGATGCTCAAGGTCACAGAGCTGGCAGGTGGTAATCCCAACTACCTTTAAAACAGGTAAAATGTGTCCTTCATGGAGCCTCCCCATTTCTCTAGCCCACACATCATTAGTCTCTCTTTTTAAAGAAACAAGTGTAGCTATTAACACCAACATTTAATAACTGTGCTTGGTCAAGTGACTCCATTCTCTCATTGTAATTGGGACCAGTAGCAGCCATCTCCTTGAGCTGCACTGAGGATGGAGGACATTAGGCCAGTGCAGTCCTTTGTCCGGAGCCTGGTGCTGAGTGAGTGTTCAGTAAATCTGAGCTGCAGCTATGATAATTTGCCATTTTTTCTACTTTGTTCTCTTTCATTTGTTGTTCAGGGGCTATGAAATCACCCTATTTTCTCTCAGGAGTCACTGCTCTATGTACAGGTGTATATTTCAATGTGCTCGTGGGAGGAGGAGAGCTTAGCAGCCTCCTACACCATCGCTGTCTTGGGCCTTGTTTTAACAGTAATATTTTAATATTTGATATGAATAATCTCATATAAAGAGAAAATGGCAAATTACATCTAGTGAATCACCCTCATAAAGGAGTAAAAGTGTACCAAGTCAGAGAGACTTACATAAGAGTACTAACGAGGCCTATAGAGGAGCAACATGGTTACTGGGGGCATTATGAAATACTAGGTGTCAATATGCTATTATTACCTTTTGACTCTTATCGTCATAGCCAGGACATGGCTAAGAGAACTTCTAAATTATCAGATGGTACCTGAGCCCTCATCCTAAAGGCACATCTGTGCTGGCCATGGGGACTACCATGAATGCTGCCCAGAACGGCTGTGAGTGGTAGTGCCAGAAACTGATTTCTAAGGGAGTCCCTACCAGTTGGCTATGTTCAGGATTCAATATCTTGGGCTCCTTGCTTAATTTAAGTACTGGGCGGTCTGGGGTTGGGGTTGGTGTGAGCTCAGGCAATATTTCAATATCACAGCCCCTTGTTTTCTTTAGCTATTAAACGAGCCACCAGGTGAAAAGCTGCACTCTTTTAGTACCTTTCATAATTTCCTTTTCTCTTTTTACCTATGTATCAGCTCTTGCTGCCTAACAAACCACCCAAAAACTTAGTGCTTTGAAACATCTATCATTTACTCAGCTCAAAATTCTGTGGGCTGGCAATCTGGGTTGGGCTCAGCTGGGTGGTTCTTCAACTGGCCTCAACTGAGCTCATTCTTGTATCTACGGTTAGCATCCAAAACAGCTTGGGCTGGTTGGTGCAGCGGGCTCAGCTGAGACAGCTCATCTAGGCTACATGTATTGCTCATCATCCTGCAGGCTAGACTGGGCTTGTTCCTATGGTGGAGAAGGGCTCTAAGATCTGGAGAGAGAGGCCAAGACCCCCACTGTGCCTGCATCACATGTGCAAACATCCCAGTGGTCAAAGCAAGTTGCTCTAAGTCCAAAGTCACAGTGTAGGACACTGAAAGTTGTGTGACAAGGGGCTGTGGGTACCAAGGGGAGAAACCCAATGTGCCAAAGTACCTGGTAAAACACCTATTTTGATCAGGATGTACTTGGATGCAAGTTACAGAACCCAGATCAGCTCAAAGAAGAAAAAAAAATAACAATTTACTGGTTTGGGTAACAAGGTTCCAGGGTAGAACTAGCTTCAGGGATGGCGGGATGCTGAATCCCAAATGATTTTATCAGATCTCTCTCCCAAAATGCCTCTCTCTCTCTCTCTCTCTCTCTCTCTCTCTCTCTCTCTCTCTCTCTCTCTCTCACTTTCGCTCTCTCTCTTGCTCTCTCCCCCACCCCACCCCGTGTTCCTCCCCCTTCCTTTCCTCCATCTCTGTTTTCTTGTATATAAGATTCCTTTTCCAGGAAGGTTTTCCTCACATGGTTACAAAGATCATCATCAGTGTCTCAAAAATAGCTTCCTTCCAGTTTACCAACTCAGGAAGAAAAAACACCATTTCTAATGGCTCTGGCTAAAGTTCTGAGAGGAACAATTTCACTGGCTGGGCTTACAATAATCTTCCCACCCCGAACCAATCACCATGGTCAAAAGAATGGGATACTTTGATTGGCCAAACATGGGCTATGGGTCCACCCCTGTGGTAGGATTAGAGAGTAGTATCAGTCCTTTAGATTGACAGGGATTGAGCGCTTTTTTATAGAGTGGGGCAGGAATAGTTTCCCTGAGAGGATGCTAGACAGACAAAAGGCATGTCCATATTGCCCAAGTGTTCAAGTGATTATGGGAAGATGCTTAGGATGACAAGCTTTGAAAAATGCTCAAAAAGAAGACAGGAGAAGGCTTCCCAAGATAAAAGGCAATAGGGGTGTTCATAGTATGTGGGAAGATACCCCAAAGCAGGAGAAGACCATGTCATACATATGGTTATATACGTTATGTGCTCTGGGAAGTTGTTTCTAATGGGCTGTTTTCTTCTTGGTCAAAAACATACTCCAGCGAGACAGGCTTGACCTGCCATGTTACTTTTCTCTGGAATATGAGATATCCCAGTTACTGCACACTGAGCTAGTCTCCACCTTCTTTTGTTATTGTAGGATCACAAAAGGGCTACAGTCCTTTTGTAAGGGGAATCCTGCAGCAGAACTCTACCATTCCTAGTCCCAGGAATGATCAGATAGATGTAAGTCATTCCCCATCTGGAAAAAGAAATATGCCCCTGGCTCTCCCCTATGACAATTGCAAACAGATTAGCTTCAAAAGCAGGCTCTGTCCTTTCCCATAGATGGCTCTTCCAGACTGGCATGCAGGAGTCTCTTCCCTCTCATCCCAGTTTCCCTCAGAGCTCCCCCCAGAAGGGCGTGGAGAACACCAGAAGCCCCAGGCCAGAACCCAGATTGCTACTAGATCGGTATCCGTACTAGATAGGTATTGCTACTAGATAGGTATCCCACTTCTGAGTCAGGGCTCAGCATGCTTTTTCTGTAAAGTGCCAAATGGTAAAAACAGTTTAGGCTTTACAAACAAAGATGCAAAAGCAAGGCTATTATTTATGTAGGTACTTACATAACAAAGGAGAAAACAAATTTCCACAAGTTCTTTTCAATCACTTAAGGAGGCAGTAGCTATGGTAAAAGAGTAATAGGGAACGAAAGAGTGAGAGGAAGGGGAGCAAGGGAGAAGACTTTATAACATTTGTTGTGCCTTACAATGAAATTCACCAGGGAGTACAATAAATAGTCAGTTGTTTTTCAGTTATTGTGGATACTGACTTACTTTCTCTCTCTCTTTCTTAATGTGACACAAAGCTGAATCTGGGCCCATAAGTGGATGTAGGTTTCTATGAGCTGTTTCCCAACCCACCAGCTGGCTATTGCTCCCCATTCTGTACCAGCCATCAGAGCAATCTGATCCCCTCACGCATCACATCCTTCCATACAAGGCAGGCTCTGCCCAGCCCAACCTCCCCCTGCTTGACATCTCCTGCTCCTCTTCCTCGGGGTGACCTCCCATGGTTCCCCACTGACTGGGTCCTCAGCAGCCACTGCAGTGTGCTCAGCTGGGGGTGCCTGGGTGTCTCTCCTGTTCCCCACTTTAAAATGGATTTATCTGGGTGATCACCTCCTCAGTTATAGAAATGTCTAATCAGTATGTTGTGCACCAGACACTAATATAATATTGTATCTCAACTCTTAACTGAAAAATACAACAATTATTTTTTAAAATGGGCCCCCACTGCCTGCCCATGTAGAAAACAAGGCAAGGTAGAAGAAAGCACTTTGCAAACTGTAAAGCTGATGTTGGCATTTGGTTCCAAGGAGAGCCTGATTTTGATCGTCTTCTCTATGCAGTCGTCTCCCCGTGACACTTCCATGGATCCCTGGAGCCTGGTCTCCACACACAGAAATACAGTGTTACTGGGAGGACAATGAGATATGCTTGTGATTTAAGGACCTGCTTCTTGCCAAACAACAATTTAGTCAGCATGGAGGGTGGGGTGGGAATGGGGCTCTGACTGCTCTATTAAAGCCTCCTCATTTTGCAGGTGATTATTTTTACATATCAGGAAATTCCTAGCATGCCACTCCCAACTAAAGACCCAGGTGTGTCCTCTCCTCAGCAGCTTAGGCCTGCTAACTAACTTCTCAAGCTTGCTCAGAAGTCCATCTGAACCTTAAAGAAAACAGCCCCCTCAGTCTACTGTAATTAAACACATGCTTGGCAGGCGAGTCTGCAGGCAGCACCTGCCACTGGGATTGCCTTTCTCCTGGCACCTGAGCGTGGCGCCACCCCGCCCTTGCTCACCGGCCCACCTCCCTCAGCGCTGGGGTAGCAGATGGAGCAATCATCCTCCTCATTCCGCCAGAAGGGTCCCGCCACTCCAAGGGAGTTCTGTAGCTGTAAGATACATAATTAGACACGTCAATGGACAATGCAGCGGATTAAAGGGGGCGGGCTCTCATAAGGAGAACAGGCACCCTCACTGATCTGCGGCTTGCTGAAATGGGAGCGCTCAGACCCACCCCAGCTCAGAGGGAGCAGGGGCCAAGCCATCACATCCTGGGTGGTGGCCACCTGCCCACCGCAATGTTTCAGCTTTCCTGTCCCTCTCAAGCCTGATTCTGCTTTTTCTTTTAAACACCGTCCCAGGATGATTTATGTGCAGTGAATGCCCCTTATGTTGATGTGTCATCTTTCAAGTCTCCATGCTCAATGTGACCATGGGGACAGACAGCGAGGATCTCAGCCCATCCACTGACAGCCCCTGTCCCTGAACCCCAAGGTATGAATAAGTCAAGAAAAGCCCACTGGAGTGGACACAAACTGGGATTCACCCTCTCCTCCCCTAGCCGGGTGACCTTGAGTGACTCAGGCCACCTCAGCACTCTACAAGGGACAGCACCTAATGCTGGTAACGAGCCTGGGCTGCAGACAGGGGAAGATCTAGTTTGGAATCCAGGGCTAGCCCTTGCTGCATGGGTGACCTAAGGTCACGTACTCAACCTGGAACCCTATTCTCCTGGATAATGGGGATAGTCTCTACATCAGGTACCTGTGAGGCAATGTATGGTATGTTTGAGCTCCTTTGTGAAAATCAGAGGCTCATTAAGGATAGCTCAGATAACAAGTGTGCCAGGTGGGTCCTCTGGGACGCCATAGCCAAGATATAATTACAAGGGAAAATTCTGAGAAGGATAAAGAGGGGAGGAGGTCCGGGGCCACCAGGGAGGGAGGGAAGACTGAGCCTCACACAACCAAAGCTGTACAGCCTGAGGAAGAGGCCGCAGCAGAGACTGCTGTGAGAGGAGTCCTGTGTTGGGCAGGCATGACCCAGCTCAGCACCTGGCTGTGCCAGTCAGTGGCTAGGAGCAGCCTGGGGAGAGTGTGGCCTCAGAGTGAATGCTGGTTCTCAAAGGTAAGGCATGGCAGCCAGAAATAGCCAGCTCACCACACAGCTTGAGGCTCTCTTGCGAGGAAGAGCTGAGTAACACACTCCCATGGCTACCCCCAGCTCTAGGGGTGGCCATGTGACTGAGACAAAGCCAACCAGTACATTCCACTTCACCAGCCAACTGTGGATGGTTCAGGGTTTACCTAAACTGATCCAGTCAGAGTGAATCTGAGGACATTTGCTGGTGATGCTGGAACACAGATCACGACTTCTCTGATGGATATTAACAAGAAATTAGGTAGCCTCAGGAGCTGTTGAGAGGTGTTCAAATTGGGATAAAATCAACACCTGAGGACAGCAGAGCAGAGAAACCACAAGAAACAGGGCTTACGGCACAATCAGCAGCTGGGTTAAGCCTCTCCTGAAACCCATTCTATCACTGGACTTCTCAGTTGAACTAATATAAACTAATAAACCTTCTTTACTGTTTTGAAGCAGGCCGCCGATTTGATCCACAAATAAGGGAAACGGATGCCCTCTTAACTCCATAAATCAGCACAGGCAGAGAGTCAAGCCTATGAAATTAGGACAGATGAAAGCGTGGTGTCGAGATCTACGGCTGCCCTTGGGGCCTCAGGACAGCAATGTTGCATCTTTACTATAGGGAGTAATGTGACTTTATTCCATGTGTCTGTGTCCGCTGCGTCCAACCCCTCGCCCATGACCATCTGGTGACTTTATCCTCTCCATTGCATGTTTTCTTCATGCAGAGATCCTTCTGACTCATTTCTTCTTCTTACTTGTTTGCAAGACTGACTCTGACTTTCCTCCATGTACCTCTGGCCCTCCGCGTCTGTCACCAAGGGCCTCATCCTCTTTGCACCTCCCAGTATGAATTCTGCAGCATCAGTGTGATTATCCCAGCTGTTTCCTACTTAGAAGACCTGCAGAGACTGATTCTGCTATGCAGAGGAGGCTAGGTATCAGTGTTTCTTTAAAGCTTTTCAGATGGTCCCAGTGTGCTGCCAGAATCGAGAACCCCTGTATTAATAAAGCTTTCCAGGTCAGCAGAACCCTCCTCCGCCCCCGCACCCTACCCTTAGGCAAAGTTCAACCCCAATCGAGTCAGCTAAGAGCAGAGCCATGTGTTCTGAATATGCCCGAAGCCTCCTGCTTGGTGGGGTCTGTGCCCAGAGAAGGACTGATGTGGGGACAGGCCCTGCTTGGCATGCTTATGACAAGGCAAGCCTGGCACAGCATCTGGCACAATGCAGTGGCTTGGCAAGTGACAGCTGTTATTAAAATCCAATCTCATCTCTAATTCAAAGGCATGCTCTTTAAAACACACCAGGCTGGTGCTGTACCAAAACTGAGGAAGAACTGCCCACAGAGGAAGCACCTAGAGAATCTAGGTATCCACTCTTGACAAATACACTATACAACAGGAAAGTCCTCCTGAGTCCAGTTTACATTTGAGAGTAATTTCTTCCACTGCAATAAGACTGTATCAATGCAGCTATGAAAAGTCCTATTTTGGGAGGTTATTCAATGACATGGGGAAATATTCATGATTTCATGTTAAGAGAGGAAAAGGGATACAAAATCTATGTAGGGCATGATTCTAATTTTTTTAATGTGGGTATGTATTTGTATATGTACACACAGAAAAAAAGGGCTAGAAATAGAGACATTGAAAGGTAATTGTGGGTCTCAAGTGAGAGTTTTTCTTGAAACTAAATATTTTCAATTTAGAGATGGCCTTTTACTTTTTTTATGTTAACATGCTTTTATGAAAGGATGGTTTTATTTTTCAATTTTATATCCCACATATGAGTGAAGTCATATGACTCGACTTTTTCTGACTTATTGAACAAGACAAACAAACAAAAACTCATAGACACAGATAACAGTTTACTGGTCACCAGAGGGTAAGCGGGGAGGGGAGTGGTAGAAGAGGGAAAAAGGGGTCAAATATATGGTGATAGAATGAGAACTGAGTCATGGTGATGAACACACAATGCAATATATAGATGATGTATTATCGAATTGTACACTTGAAACCTATATAATTTTACTAACTAATGTCTCCCCAATAAATTTAATAAAAGTTAAAAAATAAGTAAAATTTTAAAAAAGGATGGTTTTAGTAGTATACTGGCTGTATAGATGTATGTACAAAATTAAACATTGGCAGCCTTATGTCAGCAGCCCTCTGTACCCCACCCTGTTTATTTCTAATTTTACAGAAGTCTGAATACAGAACTCTGGAACCCACTGCTCTAGGGGACAGACTGGTAGGAATCTCTCTTTCTTGCTCTAGTCCCTTTGACTTTCCTTGGATTCAAGGCTCTTTCAGAAGGATCTGTTTCTGATCCAGTGTGAGTTTGGAGGAAGGAAATTATTTCCATCCAGGAAAAAAAAAAGGTGACCTCCCAGAGGAGGTGGCATTTGGATGGGGCCTTGGCGATGGGTGACATGTAAAGCTGTGCAAATTAACAAGGAGAAGAGAAAGCAATAAATGAGCAAACATGTGGAGGTGGGAAAACACAAAGCATGTATGGGAAACATAAATGCAGTACTTATTTAACTATGTACTATGGGCAAGTCTCCATCAGACGTACTGGGTTGCAATGGGCTATTGTTTTCAGGGGGTTTCTGTGCTGGTGTCAAACTGCTGGAACTTCAGGTCGGAGGACTAAGTGGGGCTCTCAAATCACACAGTCATTCCTTCTGCTTATTCCCCTGATTGTTCACTCCAAAAAGAGCAGTTGGGGAATGTCTCCCTAGAAATAGCTTAAAAAACAACACCATACAACTGTGAACCACTTAAAATACTGGAGACAGCCTTCAGGACATGGTCCCAACTAGGACTGAGGCTTGCATGGCAAAATCTCTGCTTCCAGCATGTTTGAGGTGAAAGGAGAGCAGATCCACATGGTGATTATTCTGGGAGAGAAATCCTTTCTGTTTGCTTTCTCCAACTGCTTAGGCATCCAATTCCACATTCATTCTTTTCCTCTAGCTTATCTTTTCATGACTTTGGAGAGCAGTCTTCCTTATCTAGGAAATAAATGGCCTCCACAGAGAGCTCAGAACAGCAGTCATTTATCTGTTTGACATATTTTTCCCTGTTTATTTTCTCCAACCTTGAGACAAAAATGTGTCAACTGTGGATGGCTGTGCCCCACTCAATGAAAAGGCATGAATCAATTTCCAGCTGCATTTATCACTTGCTACCTAAAATCCAGTCAAATCAATGCGTCCTTCATTTGGTATGGACTGTATGTAACACACTCAGAAAACAGGCGGGAAAAGGAGCAGATCACAAACAAGAATCCCATCAGGGGATTTCGATGGGATTATGTGAAGGAAACATTGACAATCTTTGATTTGCTTTAATGGAGATGCCTGACCAACAGTCACAGAGATTTGTTTCTATCAAGTTTAACTTCAATATACTTGACATGCAATGACAGATGATTTTATACACGGGGACTCTTGAACCTTTAAAGATTTCATAATTAATACATTCATTAGATTTGGTACATTTTTTTATAGAAAGGCAACTCTAGAGTTGTCTAGAGTTTTCCTCCCATATTGTCTTTAACTCATTTCTACTTCTTTTAGAGGTGTCTGCTTTGTCACCATTCACCATATGGGTCAATTTCTAGTTGCAAGATATATAATCATAAAAATCTCTATAACAAAATAGATATCTAGGAGCCCCTCTGATTTAAAATAATTTTATAAAGTCTTACAACTGAGAAAATTTAAGCCTCTCTCTCCTTCCCCCAGTTCTTGGTAATAGAATTTGATCCATAGAACCAATGTGAATTTTTTACTAGCAGGTGTGAAAACTGCCCTCCCGCCCCTGCCCCCAGCTGTTCAGCCAATTTAGAATGTGGTAGAGAGTAAATGAATCCTGTGCCAGTGAAAGATGATATCAGCATACTTACTGGCACCTAAAACTGATCATGCCCACAGCAAGGCCCCACATTATTCTTTAAGGATAATGGGACAGGAGAGACAGAACATAGAAAAATAGGTCAATGATAATGCAAACTCAGAAGATGAAGCAGTGCTGTGATTCATTGATATAATTAATATTCTATCTAACCTGCTGAACTGTGTAGACTTTTACAACTAGTGAGCCTCTGAAGTAATTAACAGGGCTGACTCATTTCCACAGTGCCAGCTCCCCCAGCGACCTGTTGTCAAGTAACTGAATAGAACCCTATTCATCTCTGGGAAGTCAGACAATAATAATGAACCCTTACGTTGGTCTAATACTTTTTAGTTTATAAAGTGTTTTGAACATATGGCCTCATCATCCAGTAAGATAAACAAGTAGTTATACTCCCATTTTCAAGATGAAAGGAGGGGTTGGAGGTTGGCATACCCCCTTGTAGGCTGGTCACACCTGAGTTGTGGCTCTGGAACTCAACTCCTCCTCTTGTCAACCCCAAAGCCTTGGTTCTTCCCACTAAGCTTCAGAGAGGCAGTCACTGAGGTCTCCTTCCTGTTCTTTCCCCAACTTATTATTTTTCCCCATCATCCAGATTTTTGGGGAAACTCATATGGTTATAGGAGATCCCTAAAGTTAACTGGCAGGTTTTCTAGTTTAAATAAATAAAGTAAAAGGCAGGACCTTTGGACTCATTTTGGGTTATAGACATGGTATATTGTTCTTAACTCATCTTAAAGAGTAATGTGATATAAGGAAGTTTTAACCCTCTGTGAACAAAGAGAGGATAAAACCCATGCTGCAGACATGGAGTCTAAAATTAAGGAGCATACTCACACTGTCTTTAATACTCATGAGAGCTGTTTAATTAGCTCCTTTACTTTGAGGATGTCTGGGAAGGATCATGTTTGCTCATTCTCTGAGGAAGGGACTAACAGGTTTTTTTCACCCAAGACAAGTCTTACTGAAGTAGATCCTGTTTAGAGTCCTAAGTAAGGATAGAAGTTGATGGGAGGAGGAATTGCCATAGCTTTAAACTTTTAGACAAGAGTGGATTTGCTCAACTTGATATTAGTAGAAGTAAATGAGAATAGTACATAATGTGTTTTCAAACTAGCTTCTCATAATGTGCTACTGAGGAGAAATGCATTTTCAATGGTCACAGGGATTTTGAAGCTCTCCAGGGAGCCTGAGAAAAGTCTTGAACACATTCTGAAAAAGCTGTGATAGTGTTCATGAGTTAACATGCATGTCAAATGGCACAGTTACCCCAACTATCCTTTTACTACAAACTGGAATTTATATTGGAAATACAAATACTCTCAACCTATATAAACCCAGAGTAAAAGGGATCGTGCACTTTCTTGAAATAAAAATGTTACTGAGCTTAAAAAATATCAGATTTTATTTCAATTCCTCCCCAGAACAAATTGGTTTATTTCATTTGTTCATTCATTCAACAAATATCTATGGAGTGCTGAGAATATGAGCACTGAAGATTCAGTGGTAACAAGACAACACAGACCATGCTCCCTAGAAACTGATACTCAAGTGAGAAATTTCACATTTAAAATATTAATGGACACTTACACTTCCAATCAAGATGGGGAAATAGGGACCGGATTTACTCTTCCACCTGACATAACCAAAACAGAGAAACAGAAATCATATATGAAACAATGGTTTTGAAGACATTGGACATCAGGCAATGAAAGACAGTGATCCCAGCTGTGCTCACCTCGTCCCATGACCCCATCAAAACTACAACTAAACTACAGAACAACCATCGTTGAGAACCACCTGAAGACTAGCTGAACAGAAGTCCTATGAATAAGGATACACAGAAGAAGCCACATCAAGACAGACAGGAGGGGCACAGACGTGGAACAGGCAGGCCCCACACCCATGGTGTGACGATTAAGATACAAAAGGGATATCTCAGCTGTGGAGGTCCCCTGAGAAGCAAGACATCCCACCCTCACACTGGGCTCCACAGCCCAGGGTTCCTGTGCTGGGAAGAGGAGTCCCTACATCTGGCTGTGAAAATCAGTGGGGATTCCATCCAGGTGAGACCTGTATCTACCTAATACATAGAAACAAACCCAGGCAACCTCTTAAAGGGCCAGCACAGGAACTCACTCACTCTGAGCTCCAGCACTGGGGCAGCAGCTTAAAAAGCATGAGGGACATACAGGGAGGAGCTGAATTGCTGAGCTTCAGGGTTAGGGCTGGAAGTGCAGCTCTGTCCAGGAAGCCACCATTGTTCCTTTGTTGAGCCCTTCCCTCACACAGCCTGCAGGTACAGGCAGGCACCAAATCTGAGTCTTTGTCAACCTGGCTAACATCATTTGTTCTGCCCTGGTGATTCCCTGAGACCCCACCCCACCCAACTTGCAGGTCCACCCACACCACTTCCAGTGGCTTTTCCATACAAACAGCCTGTTTAGGCTCCTGATAGGACTTTGCTAAAATCTCTGCCCTCAGCATGCCCATACCTCTTGCTAAGCAGCCCCAAACTTGGCATATGTGGCAGCCAGCCTCAGTTCTCAGCTTAATCTCTCCCAGGTGCCTCCAAGCTCAGCACAAGTGGCAACCATCTGCAGATCACTTTGTACATCACAGCAGGTATCCCAGGCTGGGTACAGGCAGCAGTTAACCTTGGCCTGCACCAGAGTCCCTCCTAAGAGGCTTCAGAACCAACACACCCGGTGGCCAGCTTCAGACCAAAGCATCAAAGCATCACCAAACCACCTCCACAAATAACAAAACCAAAGGCCAGACTTGGCAGGCACCAGCGCCACTGTTAAAGTGAATCCTGCTGCATAGGGTTAGCCCTGGCACAACATCTTCTCCACTGTAGTCACAGCCAGTCCTCACAACTAATCAGCCCAAGGGTCAATCACTCCGATTGATGTACCAATAGCAATCAAGGCTCAACTACAATAGGGGGGTACACACAACCCATACAGGGGACACACCTGGAGCACCCAGCTCAGGTGACCAGGGAGACTGCCACTGGACCCCATAGGACACCTACTATATAAGGCCATTCTATCAAGACTGGGAGACATAGAAGATCTACTTAATACACAGAAACAAACACAGGGAGGTAGTCAAAATGTGGAGGAAAAAAAACATGTCCCAAATGAAAGAACAGAGCAAATCTCCAGCAAAAGAGCTACTAAACAAAACAGACAATCAACCAGATGCAGAGTTCAAAACACTGGTTACAAGGATGCTTAATGAACTTAGGGGAAGGATAGATGAACTTAGTGAGAACTTTAACAAAGAGATAGGAAACAAAAAATAGAGATAGAAAACACTGAAAAAAGAACTAGTCAGAAATGAAGACTACAATAACTAAAATGAACTATATTAGAGGAATTCAACAGTAGATTAGATGAAGCAGAGGATCAAATCAGCTATTTGGAAGATAAGATAGCAGAAAACACCCAATCAGAACAGTAAAAAGAAAAAAAAGTTTTTTAAATGATAGTTTAAGAGGTCTCTGGGACATCAAGCATACCAACATTCACATCATAGAGGCACCTGAAGGAGAGGATAGAGAGCAAGGAATTGAAAATATATTTGAAGAAATAATGACTAAAAACTTTCCTAACCTGGTGAAGGAAATAGATATACAAAACCAGCAAGTGCAGAGAGTCCCAAACAAGATGAACCCAAACAGGTCCACACCAAGATGCATTATAATTAAAATAGTAAAGGTTCAAGATAAAGAATCTTAAAAGCAGCAAAAGCAGGGTCGGCCGAGTGGCACGTTGGTTAAGAGCTGGCTTGGGATGCCAGAGGGCCCCAGTTCGGATCCCACATACGAGGGCCAGTGACACTGCCCTCTACAGCTAAGATGCTGAACAACAGCTCAACCTGGAGCTGGGCTGCCATGAGTCACCAGCGACGGCAGGTGGGTT
>NW_017732033.1:328939-384968 GCF_001890085.2 Hipposideros armiger
AAAAAAAAAAAAAGATTACTCTACCCAGCAAGGCTATCATTTAGAATTGAAGGACAGATAAAGAGCTCCCCAGAAACAAAAAATCTAAAGGCAATTCATCACCACCCAAACAGTATTACAATAAATGTTAAAGGGAGAATAAGAAGAAAGGCCGGGGGAGGAGGAGGAGGAGGAGAGGAGGGGAAGGTGCTGGAGGAGAAAACAAACAAAACTCCTTAAAATATGAATAAAATGGCAATAACTACATACCTATCAATAACTAAATGTAAATGGATTAACTGCTCCAATCAAAAGACACAGGGTGGCTGAATGAATAAGAAAACAAAACCCTTACATATGCTGCCTATAAGAGACCCACTTCAGATCAAAAAACACACAAAGACTGAAAGTAAAGGGATAAAAAAAGATATTCTGTGCGAATGGAAATGAAACAAAAACAACAACAAGCTGGAGTAGCAATACTTACAACAGACAAAATAGACTTTCAAACAAAGGCTATAACAAGGGACAAAAAAGGACCCAGCAATTCCACCTCTAAGTATTTATCCGAAGAAACCCAAAACACTAATTTGGAAAGACATATGCATCCCTATGTTCATGGCAAAATTACTTACAATAGCCAAGAGATGGAAGCAACTTAAGTGTCCATTGGTAGATGAATGGATAAAGATGTACATATGTACAATGGAGTAGCAGTCAGCCATTAAAAGGAGTGAAATCTTCCCATATGGATGGACCTATGCTAAGTGAAATAAATCAGACAGAAACAGGTAAATATTGCATGACTTCACTTATATGTGGCAATCTAAATAACAAATTAAAAGAAGAAACAAAACAGAAACAAACTCAAAGATACAGAGAATTAACTGATGAGACCAAGGCAGCTAGAGATTGCAGCACTGAGTACCAGAGAAGACAGTGCTGCAGAGAACCCAAGATATCTAGAGAGGGTCTCCTTTTAGTATTTAAGAGAGTACCTACTGATGACAGCATGTTAATAAGGCTGGGGAATAATCATTGGAAAGGATTACAGGGGGCAGCACTAAGCACTCACACAGGTAATCTATTTCCATCAGTCAGACTGGAAAACTCAGAATTCATGGGGCATGGGAAAATCTTCCTTAGTACTGTGAAATTGTTCATCCTAGACTGAGCACTCTTCCAGACCTGCCTAATAAATTAGAAAAGCGAGACCCATAAAGATCAAACTATTTCTAAGTTACTTAAACAACTTAGAAAACAAAGCTAAAGAATACTTTTAAGAATACATATCCAGTATCCAACAAGATAAAATTCACAATGTGTCATCTAATCAAAGATTACAAGACATGCAAAGATGACGCATATTGAAGACTTGTATCCAGAATTTAAAAAGAACTCTCAAAACCCAACAATAAGAAAACAAACAACCTAGTTTAAAAAAAACAATGGGCAGCTGGACGCCAGTACTTTAGTTGGTGGTGGGAGGCCATGCTTGCCCAGGCTCCAGATACTCTCCCTGCAGCTCTCCAGCTCCCAAAGCTGCTGCTCTGGGTTGCACGTCTCCTCTGGTGACAGACCCATGGCTGAGCATGGGAAAACTCACCTGACTGACGCCAAACAGAATACCAGAGAGTGGCTGGTCAAGGTTCCTAAATATTTGTCAGAGCAGTGGGCGAAAGCCCCTGGCAGAGGTAAGGTTGGGAAACTGCGGATTGCCAAGAATCAAGGAAGGACCCAGGCATCATTTAATCTGAATGAGGATCTTGAAAATATTCATGATATTGGCGGAAAACCAGCTTTAGTCAGTGCTCCTAGAGAACATCCATTTGTCTTGCAAAGTGTTGAGGACAAACATTAACAGCGTTTACTGAGAGCTCATCGGATAAGCTTTCATTGGAAGGAATAGTGGTACAAACAGCTGAATGCTGACCTGCTGCTAGTGAAAACTACATGAGATTAAAGAGATTGCAAATAGAAGAATCTTCCAAACCTGTAAGGCTATCACAGCAACTAGACAAAGTTGTGACAACCAATTACAAACCTGTGGCCAATCATCAATACAATACTGAATATGAAAGGAGAAAGAAGATGGAAAACAAGCTCAGGCTGATAAATAATATGTTTTAGATATGCTGTTTCAGCTTTTGAGAAACACCAGTATTATAATCTGAAGGACTTGGTGGACATCACCAAACAGCCTGTGATGCACCTGAAGGAAATCTTACAAGAAAGTGGTATTTAAAATGTAAAAGGGATCCACAAAAACACATGGGAGCTGAAGCCAGAGTACAGACATTACCAAGGAGAAGGGAAGAGTGATTAAGAAGATTCTAAGCCAGCGTGCTCACAGAATTACGTTGATATGGGAACTTCAGCGCCATATGTTACAGGGGAAAAATGGCTGATACTTTAATTTTGTAGGCAAATTTTTAAACAATAATTGTAGAAAAGTTACTTAAGTGTTTTTTTGAGGAGAAACAACAAATTTATTTATAGACTTGTATTAAATCAGATTACTGATGATGTGGTTAGGGTTTAGGGGTTAAGAGGTTTTTCTTTTTGAATATTAACTTTTAAAATGTAAAATTAGGAAATGGTTTTTAAATGAAGACCTTGTCCTTGTTTTTATATCTGAGGAGCTGAAGTTATACAAATCCAGTCAATGGCATAGCAAGAAAAACGTAGTTTTTCAGAAGGAATAAAAAGCCAAAGTTCTGGGCTGGCTGAGCAGCGCGATGATTAAGAACTGGCTTGGGACGCCAGAGGGCCCCGGTTCGGATCCCACATGAGGGCCAGTGACACTGCCCTCCACAGCTAAGATGCTGAACAACAGCTCAACCTGGAGCTGGGCTGCCCGTGAGTGGCCGGCGACGGCATAGGCCACAGCGCCTGCTGCAGTGGGTTGCCATGGGCTACCGTATGTAGCCAGCAGCCAGTGTGAGCGGCCAGCAGCCAGTGAGTGGCCAGCAGCCGCAGTGAGCTGCCGTCCAGAAGCCGGTGACTGATCTGCCTCGCCTGGGAAGAGCTCAATGATGGTGCCAGCTTGGGCCAGTGAAGCAACGTCCTCCACAACTAGACTGAAGAACAAAACGACAGCAACTTTGTCTGTTCCTCTTCCCCCAATTCCCCAGCACTGTTCCCATCCCCCCAATTCCCAAATTAAAATCTTAAAAAAAAAAAAAAGCCAAAGTTCCTTATTCTGAAATTGTCAAAAAACAAAGCTGTCGTTTTTTGGGGTTTTTTTAACAGGTGATCATGTTCTATATGCACATGCATTAATAAAAGAAGAGCATTAATGTTTATACTAGAATAGCAGTTTTCATCAATAGTGACATAAGAAATGGAGAAAGCCATGGTCAATTGGTATTTATTTGCTTTTAAAATAATTTGAAATTAAATGCTTTTCCAACAGTTCAAGATATGTCTCCATCATCAAGATTATAAGGCTCTCAAAGACTGACTTTGCCTTAGTACTTTACTGCACACTCAGCAGGCATGGATTGACTGTCACATGACAAACGATAGTGACAAACTAAAGGACAGTTGTGGGGTAAGGCTGCTGCGTATAGACAGAAAGGTTAATGTCAATTCCCAGGGACTGGACATGTTTCTTTTATCTTTCTTTTTAACTAATTTTAAATAAAAGCAATACATGTTTATGGTGGCAAGAGATTTGAACAGACACCTCACCAAAGATGACAAATATGAAAACGAAAAGATGCACAGTACTGTAAGTCTTAAAAAATGCAAATTAATACCACAATGAGATACCACTTCACGCCTATTAAAGTGGTAAATGTTTTTAAAACTGACCATCCAAGTGATGACAAGAATGTGAAAGAGCTAGAACTGTCATACACAACACTGGTGGGAATGTAAAATGGTATAGCCACTTTGGAAAACAGGTTGGCAGTTTTTTAAACCGTTACTCATACACCTACCACAATGTCTCAGTCATACCACTCCTAGATTTACCTAAGAGAAATAAAAGCATATGTACACATAAAAGCTTGCACACAAATATTCATAACAGCTTTATTTGTAACAGCCAAAATTTGGAAACAACCAACATGTCCATCAATAGGTGACTGGATAAATCTACTCACTGAATTATTACTCAGGTATGGAAAAAAATAAAAATTAAACAACAAAAACCTCTTGATACATGTTACATCAATTCACCTCTAAATAATTATGCTGAGTGAAATAAGACTGATAAAAAAGAGTACATATTACATGATTCAGTATCAGATTCTAGGAAATGCAAGTTTATTTATAGTGACAGAGAGCAAATCAATGCTTGCCTGGGGAACGGTAATGGGTAGCATGTGGGGTGGGCAGTGGGAGAGGGATAACAAAGGAGCATGAGGACACTGGACATGATGGTAAGTACACTATCTTGATTGCAGTGCAGTGATGATTTAATCTGGTGCATGATTTAATTTGGATGTCTGACAAGTTTGAGAACTCATCCTAGAAAAAGTGCTACATACATGTACATCAACACTTATCACATTGTACACTCTAAATATGTGTATGTCAAGTATGCCTTGATAGAGCTATTAAAAATATTATGGGTGCTACGTTTTAGAAATTCTGGCTGAATTCATCTTCAAATATTAATCATTAATTCATTATTAATAATTAATTAAATATTAATTACATTTTGGTAAAAATACTTTAGAACTTTATTTTTAAAGTTGCAACAAGGAAACTAAAAGGTATCAACATTACCTTATTGAAAAACAATGTTGTATACACTAAGAACAAGTACAAAGTAAAAACAAAGAATTCTGTCAGTAAATAAAACCTGACATCATTCTCAACAATGAATAAAGCCACTCAGAGTCAATCATTTGGAGTCTGCCAGTCATCTGTCCTATATACTGCTGTGGTTTCCAGGTTTGGGAATCTGAACTGCAGTCTTCAGTGTTCTCCAAGCTCCTCTATCAGAGGCCGAGACCCTCCAGGAGCCCAGGCAGAGGCCAGTGGCTTTTCCTGACTAGCATCAGACCTCTGGAGGCCCAACTTCCTGCACACCCCATCGTTGTTAATATGCAGGGCACTGCTTTCCTCTAGAAAGGGACCTCGCAAGGAATTTACTGTCTTGGATTCACCACCTTTGAGCTCCTCTTGTTCTGAACCTGAGTCTTCAGTCTCAGATGGCAGGGTGCTGTCTGGTTCCTCCAAATCACCTGCCTCAGAACCGGAGGGAAGTGTCTGCTGCCTGGAAGTGGAATGGGCTGCTGTCAATACAGCTTCTTCCTCCTGGACGAGAAGTGCTGCTGCTTCCAGCTCTTCTAGTTCTAACCCCAGCTGGGTCTTTGTCAAGGACACTTCTTTCAAGGCTTCTGCAAGAGCCGCCAACTTTTTGGACCTTGAAAAACATTTTAAGAAGAAATATTAGGACTATTCATTAATTGGTCTGGGGACAACAGGGTACACAGCTTAAAGAAATAACAAAATAAAATTGGATCCATACTTTATGTGACGCACCAGGATAAATCCCAAAACAGATAAAAGATATACAAGTAAATGTAAAAACTGAAGCTGGTAAAGTATTACAAGGAAGCATAGGAGATTTCCTTTATGATACTAGAATGAGGGAGGCTTTCTAACTATGACTCAAAAGCCAGTAGTCACAAAAGAAAAGACTGATAAATTCAACTAAAAAAGCCCAACAACTTCTGTAGGGCAAAAAAGTCATCATGAGTAAAGTCAAAAGGCTAATAATGCAAAATTGAGAAAAATACCCGCAATTTCTATCACAGAGCAAGGCCTAATTTCCCCAAAAGAGTTCTTAGAAATGGATATAACAACCCATCAGAAAAATGGGCAAAAGACATAAGCATACAATTCTCACAAAAGGAAATACAAATGCCTATTAAATATATGAAAACATATTCAACTTCAGTCATATAAGACAAATACAAATTGAAGTCATATTGAGATATATTTTTCATTTATCAAATTGGCAAAAATCCAAACATCTGATAACACTGCTAGCAAGGCTGGGGGGGGGGGAATGCTCCTTTCATACACTGGTGGTAAGAGATTAAATAGAAACAACCCCATATGAAGGAACACTTATCAATAACTTTCAAAAGTGAAAATGAACATACCCTTGATCCAGCAATACCACATCTGGAAAATTAAACACATATGCTACATGACACAGGCCCAAGGTGGTTGTTGTTTTTTGTTTTTATTTTTTGTACTATGGCATTGTTTTTAATACTCAAAAGTGGGAAACAATCAAATGTCCATCAATATGGGACCAACTGAATAATGATGACAAAGGAACAGTCTACAGCTGCATAAGGAATAAAGCATCTCATGAGCTAACCCAGATATATTGTTTATTTTTAAACCTATGTGAACGTAATACCTATTCAAAAGTTTTAAATGTACAAAATAGAAAAAATAAGCAATGTTAGAGAGCAGCAATGTTAAGTACTTTCTATTTTTATCAGAAAACCATTTCATGTAATTTCAGAGGATATTTTTCTAAATTTGTAACATTACATTATATTGAATAAACTTTAACATTAACTTTGATGTAATTGTTTGGTTTTTGTGTTTGAAAGAAGCAACATAAAACATACTGCAGTTCTCCAAAAACTATGTCTTTACTATTCTATAGAGGAAAATCTGATGTGACAACTAAGAAAAGGCAGCAGTGAGTAAAAATGGTCAGCACACTGCCATGGCTTCTACGTGTCCCTAACTCAAAGATTAAATGAGTGTATAAAACAGTTAGTGGCTTTGAGACAAACTGGATAAGAGTGAGTTTACAAGATAAATTCATTTGTAAAAGTGTAATCCATCCCATATTAGGAGAATGAGGCTTTATTTTAATAGAGCTGATGTGAATGGATGCTGTGATGGGAAATACTGAACAAAGATGGTCATTTTCATCTAAGTGTCTACATATATCTAAGACCCTTTTGTTTCAAAGTATTTAGCGTAATAATGACTTTGCACAGGCATGCCACCCCTCTCTACCTCTCCACAAGTGTAATCAGGACCCTGAAGCTTTACTGGAGTCAGTGTCCAAGGGTGGGTGGGAAGTACAGTGGGGTGAATGGGAAAAGGGCAACAGCTATCATTGATGGGCAACTTTCTCTTAAGCGAGGAAAACCCTGAGTTTCAGTGCTGAAATTTCTAGAGCTTAGAAAAGGAAAGGTGGCTAGGATAAAGAGGAAAACTAAGATGAAATCAGGTGAAGTCAGTTAATAATTTCCCAAAGGGCTAAAAACTGGATGAACTCTGGTCAGTCTGAGACATCCTTAAAAGCATAGTTATGGAATAAGATGGTTGCAATATCATTTACATCCATGTTCAAGATAGTTGTCGATGATGTTCACCATATATTTTGAAATCTTGACTACCAGTGATAAAGGATTCAGTCAAAGCTAGTGGGCCAGTTTAAAACAACTCTGCCCCAAGGCTCTGTCAGCCTAGGAACCAGTTCACTGCCATCTTTCTCACTGAAGGAGGTCCTCTCTGTGTAGTGACACACAGCTTTAAGAGATAAAGAGCAATGAACTTGGGAAAAAAGACAATGCCTCTTATTAAATTATAATATTAGAAATAAAAAATTTAAATAAAAGCTTTTACTATAGTAACTACACATCTCACATTTTTAATAGCCATGACAAATCCTTTAGACAATAAATGAAGGACGATGTTTTACAAATATCATTGCACTTGCTCCTAACGACAACCCCATGAAACAGTCTCATTTTATCCCATCACAGATGATGAAACAGAAACTTGGAGGGATTAAGAAAACTGCTGCAGTCCGCCCAGCAAACAGGGGAAATCAAGACTGGACCCCATGCCTCAGAGCTCTAGTGCTCTTCCTACATCACCATAGAGCCTCCCATGAATATCCAGGCTCTGAAAAGTTCCACCTCCTAAGACCACATTCTTCACTCAGTTTGAGGTCTATTCAACATCTTCAAAATGATCAAGTTCTGACTTACACAAGGTCCAGAATTCTCCAAAGAAGCTATGCCAATCTTACCAATCTTAGCTTACAATTTTAGCTTACCAATCTTAAATGAAGCATATACATCTAAGTTTTAACTACAGAGGTTTAGAATAGGAGGGGGAAAATGGATTATTTTGGTGGATATTAGCAAATACTACAGTAGATATGTCAAGACCTCAAGTTAAAACTATTTTGATCTTTATTACTGTCTACTATAAAAATGTTATATCTGTCATTTATAACAGTATAAATTTGGAATTTCAAACTTACCTGTAATCCTGGCTCTCTTCAGAAAACATTCCCTACATATGGGACTAAAAAGTGTCAACTCTAATAGGCAGGAAAGGGACAAGGATAAGCCATGTCCAAACAGACAGGTACTTGTGCCTGTTACCAGCTGATACGAATTTTTATCCTTCAGGGGAAAGTTTGTTTCTCACTTTTAGCACTACATTATGTTTAAAGTATCCAATTTTATAATATATGTGAAAAATGAATTACATGTTCATTTTTTATTCACCACATGGACACATCTCTATTTCTTATTATTCTACTTTTACTGCCTCAAGTTGGCCAGTTCCCTAAATTAATATTAAAGATCTGATAAAAACATTAAGTTTATGGAAAAAGCATTCTGAACTTTCTTCCCCAAAGAATGCTAGGATAAAAAGTGATTAAGAATTTCAAAACATCATTGGTGTAAAAAGTGACCTAATAGTCTGAGATATGATAGTTCTATTCACCTATTTACACAGATAACTTAGCAAGCACTGTTCATAAAAAAGAAAATTATTCCTTTGGAGAAAAAATTAATCCATGAAAGAGTAGCTTTCTTGTTCTTCCAACTGCTGGTATAATTAGAGTTGGTTCTAAGTCTGCCACTCCTTGTAAATTCTAGAGCCAAACTCTGTAATAGCCTTTCCATTTCAGAAAGCACCTCATTTAAAGTAGTTAGTGGGTTTTCACTGTCACACTCAGACCAGGCTAATTCATGTCAAAAAGTCTTGTCAAATGACATGATTAGTTAACCACAATGCCTACAAAAACCAGGTACATTCTGATATATCTCAATGAACACATATGCTGAATTACTAGTTGTACTTATAGTATATATTTTATATCTAAGTGAAGAACACCTACCTGTTAAGCATGTATTTATTACAGATTAAAGATATTTAGCATTTAAAAGAGACATGACAATTGAATCATATTGTCCTATTTTAATAAAATTATACTCAAAACAGGCTTTTCTTAGAAAGTTTTTGGAAATGTAATCTTACTACATAACTTAAAATTTTCTTTGTATATGTGAAACAGTATCCTATTTAGAAAAAAGAAACTTAAGACTGCTTTCTGACAAGTTACTGTAAATAAAACTATTATGAAAGAGTAAGAGCTGAAAGTGCATGCCTGTACCATGGCTGAGCTTATATACAATTTCCTCAATTATTTTACATTTGGTGACCGAATTTAGGAGAAAAAAAATAAGGATCCATGGCCTTATGAAACAGCCAAAACAACATGCACAAGGAGTTCTGAAATGTAGAAAAAAAGAAAACTGGTTATAAATAGAAAGCATACATCCTGTTTCTTGCTGTAGAGTTTTGTCTCAAACTATTAATCAACTTTTCACCACTTCCTGCAATAGCAGGTCTACTATAAATCTCATAGTAACTGACTAGGTTTCATTTCCTCTACCAAAGTCGGCCAACCCACAAGCCATGACAAACTGACACTGGAGTCAGCAACTGATAATGTAGCACAGGACACCAGTGAGGCAATTCAAGAAACATTCCATACTGGATGATGGAATACACTGACTTGACCTTTTAGTTTCAAAGGACACACACACACACACACACACACACACACACACACACACACACACACACACTCTCTCAGGTCCTATCTGGGAACAAACTTCTTTTTAAAGGGGATTGATGAAAATGACATATAGTCATAATTCCTCCCTATTGGAAAGAACCAGTTCCAAACTTCAAAATCCCTTGTCCAAAACACACTTATATAGCCTGGCCTAAAAGGTAATACTTTAAGTAGAAGCTGCTAGTGAAATTCTTCTCTGATAGTTGCCATGAAAAGTAAATACCAACTGATGTACAGATGAACACAGAATTGTCTGTCATTATTTTGTAATAGTGAAAACCATTTTCGGCCTAGTCATTAATAGAAACAATTGATCTCTTTGAACAAGAAACTATTATACTAATTTACTATAGAAAATACTGCAAGATTAAGAGTTGTTTAAGTCATATTAAGTTTGGGCCAATGAAATAACTTTTCACTCTATTTCCAACTTCACTTAATACCATTCTGTGGCGGGCCTGGGCTATGAAAAATAAAATCTAGTCCATGAATCAGTATAATAATTTTTTGAAAACTCTATTAGTTTCCTAGGGCTGCCATAACAAACTACCACAAACTGGTGGCTTAAAGCAACAGAAATTTATTCTCTCACAGTCCTGGAGGCTAGAAATCCAAAATCAAGGTGCCGACAGGGTTGTTTCCTTCTGAGAGCTCTGAGAGAAGATTCTGTTCCATGCCTTTCTCTTAGCTTCTGGTGTTGCCCCCAATCCAGAAAGCTCTGCCTCTGTCATGACATGGCATCCTCTTTGTGTGTTTGTTTCTTCACTGATGTGTCTCTGTGTCTCCTCTCCTTATAAGGAAACCAGTCATACCAGATTAAGGGGCCATCCTACTCTAGTATTGGGACAGACTAGGGACGGGACTCAGCTTCACTCCCTTATCTTCCAGATCCCGCACCACCCGGCTCAGCTACTTCCCACAGCCTGAATAAGCAACTTTCCACTTGCAAACTTCATCAAGTCAGGCAACCCCCACATCCACATGTGCACACAGCTCTGAGTTGACCGCCATATGACCTTCCTGGAGTGGCGGTACTGAACAGCGCAGCATCCTGGGCCTACTGAGCATGCGCATGCTTCAGGACCCTGGCATCTACTGCACCTGCACAAGCACCATAACCAGGAAGAAAGAAGAGGCTCACCCCAGCTGATATCAAGCCCTCCCTCACTCTGCCCCACATAACGCCCCCAGTGGCTCCCTGAAGGACTTCTGGAGGACTTACCCTTCCACGCTGTCTCCCTTGTGCTCCAGCATAAGCCCCATTGTCTATGAGTTTTTGGATTGGCTTCTTGTCAATTTCTACTACACAGAGAGCCTAAGATCCCGAGGTTGGTAATAGTAAGACCTCATCTTAACAATTAATGACATCTACAACAACCCTATTTCCAAATAAGGTCACATCTGAAGTTCTGGAAAGGACATAAATTTTGAGGGGACACTCTCCAACATAGTAAATCCCTGCAGCTGAAATAAATCGATAGTGGAGATGCTCATTAATGGAGGATAATTAAGACCATAAAGTAGAGGCCAAAATTTAATAGTAAATAGTGATTAAAAAAAGGTTAAAATTTCACCTCGAAACAAAATTACAAACTACACAAATAAGTTTATAAAATATTTGACTGTTAATATGTACGTTATAATTGTAGCTATGCACTAATTCTCAAGATGAACAAAGAATGAATCAAATATTAATTGCAGCTGTAATTGTAATTGTTCTAACAAAATTACGTTATAGCATCATATAACACTCATCACTTCAGATTGGTCTTTTATAGCAAAATCATAGAGGAATTTTACAAATAATCATCCAGGACATCATCAGTTATCTTAAGGGCTCTCAGTCATGTGATATTCAAGTCAATCCTTGGATGTCCAAAATAAAGACTTCCCGCTAATGTCACTTGACTGTAGTTTTCCTCTTCAACTATTAACTAATCCCACATTTCCAAGCCTCACTGTCCGTGTTTCTGTGTGTGGTTCAAGCAGATTTCCCATATTACCTCTATGGCCTTTGTGAAATCATTGATCTCTTGCTCAATTTGCAATTTATTTGCACTGCACAATACCAACAATCAACAAGAGGTCAAACAACAAAAATACTGGCAGGATGCATGGGAAAGATGCTAGGAAGGAAATGATACCAGGGCTGACAATTAAGTTCATGAACTCATCCTAGAAAAAATGCTACATACCTCATTGCTGAATATCGCTATGGTCACCTTCAAAGAAATCCCCTTGGGAAGCTATGCACAGATGCCAATGCCTAGCCCACCCTTCAAAGGAGTTTTGGAACTCTTTTTCTGGAATGGCCATCAGAGCTGTTGTCATATTACCCTTGATGTCCTGAATGTCATCAAAATGTCTTCCTTTCAATATTTCCTTTATCTTTGGGTAAAGAAAGAAGTCACTGGGGGCCAGATCAGGTGAGGAGGGAGGGTGTTCCAATACAGTTATTTGTTTACTGGCTAAAATCTCCGTCACACACAGTGCCATCTGAGCTGGTGCATTGTCGTGATGCAAGAGCCATGAATTGTTGGCAAAAAGTTCAGGTGGTGTAACTTTTTCACACAGCTCTTTTAGCACTTCTAAATAGTAAATTGGTTAGCTATTTGTCCAGTTGGTACAAATTCATAATGAATAATCCCTCTGATATCAAAAAAGGTTAGCAACATCGTTGCAACAAGTTCATGAACTTAATTGTCAGACCTCGTATGTTAGAATTGAGACTAAATTTATTAAGTGGTTTGATCATTAGCAAATTTTTTTTTCCTATTTGGGGGCTTGGGGGAGGGGAACAGTGTTGAAGAATTGGGGAGGGGGACCAGCCAAGTTGTTGTTCTTCAATCTTAGTTATGGAGGGTGCCAGTCACCAACTGGCTGCCTGTCAGCAGCTCACGGCCTCTAAGCTCAAGGTACTATGTTCAATCTTAGTTGCGGGTGGGCGTAGGCACCATCCCATGCAGGAATCGAACCAGCAAGCTTATTGTTAAGAGAGCATGCTCTACCCACAGAGCCATCTGGGTGGCAGCTCAGCTCATGGTGCCGAGTTCAGTCTTAGTTGCCGGTGGGCATAGCTCACCTTCGAACAGGCAGTGTTGTTGTTAGGAGCATGTGTTCTCACCAGCTGAGCCATCCTGCCACCTGTTAGCAGCTCAGCAGCAGCTCAGCTCAGGCGCAGCGTCACTGGCTCATTTGGCAATCGAACCGTTGGCACTGTTGCTGAGAGCTCATGCTCTTAAGCTAACTCTTAACCAACTAAGCCACTCAGTCGGCCCTAGTAAATATTTTTGTGTTTTGACTACCATCATTTGGATTCCAGTCTTCAAATAGAGAATAAAAATACATGCTCATTAGCTCATTAATATATAGTTGATACACTGGACTAGACAAAAAAAGGGGAATAAAATATTTAAATGCCTTTCAATAACATAGTCAAATTATGGCCAACAACTACTGTAAAGTCTTCTTGAATGCTACATAATGGGACAAAGCTTCCTTGTCAGCATCAGTTCATAGAGACAGCTCATACTTCCCAACTACTGCCTCTGTGACAGGCTCAGTTCTAAGTATCTTACATGATTTGGTTAATTCATTCAGAACTAACAGCAATCCTATTAAATAGGTACTAGTATTCTTACTGGTAAATGAGAAAACTGACCCACGGGCACATAAAGTTGTCACGTTAACCCAGAGACAACTCTAAAGTCCTCCAAGCAAAAAATGTCTTATTTTTCATAATGTTAGTATGTCTGTAAACTCACACACTTTTCTGCTGGTTCACAATTATATAATCATTTATTCTAAATTTCAAATGATAAACAGCTAGGCTAAATGTTTAAAAATTCATATATGAAAAGCTCCTCTCCAGCTCATCAGGGGTGAAAGCAGCAGCACTAAGGGCAAGGAAAGGGATTCCAGCTCCAGCAGTTACTTTTGAGAAAAGTGTGCAGATAACAAACCTATACACACATACACAGACACCCACATAATACATTAATGCCCACACATACACATGCATTAGTGCACATATACACATATGAAGGTCTGACAATTAAGTTCCTGAACTTGTTGCAATAATGTTTCTAACCTTTTTTGACATCAGAGGGATTATTCATTATGAATTTGTACCAACTGGACAAACAGTTAACCAATTTACTATTTGGAAGTGCTGAAAAGGCTGCGTGAAAAAGTTACATCACCTGAACTTTTTGCCAACAATTCATGGCTCTTGCATCATGAAAATGCACCAGCTCACACGACACTGTGAGGGAATTTCTAGCCAGTAAACAACTGTATTGGAACACCCTCCCTACTCACCTGATCTGGCCTCCAATGACTTCTTTCTCTTTACCCAAAGATAAAGGAAATATTGAAAGGAAGACATTTTGATGACATTCAGGATATCAAGGCTAATATGACAACAGCTCTGATGGCCATTCCAGAAAAAGAGTCCCAAAATCGCTTTAAAGGGTGGACTAGGCGCTGCAATCAGTGCATAGCTTCCCAAAGGGAGTACTTTGAAGGTGACCGTAGTGATATTCAGCAATGAGGTATGTAGCACTTTTTCTAGGATGAGTTCACGAAGTTAACTGTTTGACCTCGTATTTTTTAGAGCAAAGACTTTATGTAAAAAAAAAAAATTACTACGGCAATCCTACATATTAAAGAGGGTGCCTCAGGTAGGCGAACAAAGGTTTATCCAAATCTAGAGAACCTATCACTTGCCTTGTCACTGACATCTATCTCAGAAGTGAAAGGGTGAGGGTGATAAATAGGTTGAGAAAGGTACGATGTTCATAAAGAACTGTCTGAAAGAAATACAATCCATGAAGTTTTCAAATTGTTCTGCATTTGCCAGAGCAAATCAAATTAGCAAAGATGGAAACGTGTCTCATAAATTTGCCACATTTCTCTCTACTCCCCTCCATTTCAACAGAACTGCATTTGCTGAAGTGTGCTTCATTTAATCTCCAAAGCTGGTGTTCAGAGCCAATCTGAAAAACAGCCCCAAGAAACTCTTGGATCTGTGCTACCTAAACATCTTCCTTTCCATAACTGGCTGTTAGGAAATTCAAACCTGTGACCTACCTGGCATGATGGAATATACCTAGAGCTCCTCCCTATTTCATTTTGTTGCTACTTTTTTTTTTCCTTTTTTACCCCCCCCCCAACCTTTAATCACATCTTGTTTCACACACACACACACACACACACACACACACACACACACACTATAAATAATTTCTGGTTTAAAGCAAGGAATAAATAAGTAATTTGAGTGAAACCAAATAGTTGGTTAAGTTAAAAAACAACCAAAAAACCACTAAAGCAAAAACAAACAAACAAAAAAAAAAACCTTTGCAGGACAGAAAAGAATATGGGAAAATGGGAACTTAAAAGTCCAGACAGGTCTTTTCAATCCATTTTCTACTCTAAAGTTATTCCATGAAGTTCGACATTTTGGGTATGTCAGACTTAAACAATTCTGACATTATTTCTACATTTCATCTATGTGAAAAGGACATACAGTATCGCTTAATAACAAAGGTGTAGTATTTTGACCTGTTAACTGTTCAGATGAAATGGCTGATTGGATTCCATGAAACTAAGTGAAGGAGGCATTACTATGAAGATGATAGCAGAAGGAAGGTATTGTGGGCTGAATTGTGTCCCCACAAAAATATGTTCAAGAACCTTTCAATATGACCTTACTTGAAAATAAGGTCTTTGCAGATACAATCCAGTTGAGGTCATACTGGGTTAGGGTAGACCCCAAATCCAATGACTCAGGGGGACCAGTGTCCTTATGAGGCAGAAAAACAGATAGATAGGGACAGGGCCACAGTGGAGGATACAGGCATGGGAAAGGTCGGGGGACTGCTTCAGGGCAGAGGAATAGCTAATGGGGAGGTGCGGGGGAGGGAGCTGGGTGGAGAGATAACCAAACTGCAGAACTGCAAAATCCTATAAAACTAACAGTCCAGGTAAAGGGGGCCAATCAAGCTACAGCAAAATGTTTCAAAATGTCAGGTTACAGCAAAATGTTGCAAAAATCACAGGCTCAAGGACAGATATAGTCCCCAGTGTAGACTAGCTCAGGGGGCATTCCATTTTCGGATCCCCCCTCTCTCCAGAGAGCTGTTCTCTTGCTTTTTACAATAAAACTGCTTCTGCTTAAACCTAGCCTCTCTGATCTGCCTCTCCATTCTTCTGCGACTGTGAGATCACGGTCCCGGGAGGAATAACACACAGATCCTAAATCACTTATAAGAATACCATGTGAATAAAAATTTTTATTCCCAATTATATCAATGTTAAGTTGTATTCCATGTTTAAAATTAAAAGATTCTTGGTATTTTACGTTAAGGAATAACGTAAAATGTAAATGTTGCTATTAAAATGTTTTAGTTAAATCCTTTTTAACATAAAGATGCTATAGATTGTGTATAAGCAAGCAAGAAAGAAAAAGTTGTCTCTGAGACTTAAAAAAAACAATACCATGGGAAGACACAGGGACACAGAGACAGAGAAGGCCAAGTGATGATGGTGGCAGATATCAGAGTGAAAAGTCTACAAGCTAAGGAATGTCAATGATTGCCAGCAGCCACTAGAAGCTCAGAGAAAGGCAGGGAACAGATTGTCCTTAAGCCTCCAGAAGGAACCAGCCCTGCTAATACCTTGGTTTTGGCCTTCTGGCCTCCAGAGCTGCGAGAGAATAAATTTCTACTGTTTTAAGCCACCCAGTTTGTGGTCATTTGTTACAACAGCTCTGGGAGACTAATGGAGAGGGCTATATAGGGGTCAAGATCTTTAGAGCTGAACATAAATTAGAAAACGTTTCATACAAATTCCCAATTTTACAAATGAAAAAATGACACAACCAAAACTATTAATAACAGCAAGGCACAGAAAAGTTTCCCTCACATAATAAAATGTAGAGAATGGGCCATTCTGTTTCTAATTCCTCTGTGAGTCTAAAACGTTAGGGTTTTACATTTCTGTTATGATCATGATGTTCCCATGTTTAAAAACCTGCAATGGCTTCCCAGAACACTCAGAATAAAATCCAAACTCCCCCACTAAGGATCAGGCCCCAGAAGATCTTGTCAGAGCTGTGTCCACCTCTCAGTGGGGACAACCGCCACTCGTGGCTAGGTAACTGTGCTCCAGGCTCCACTCACTATCCTCTTTCCATCCCAAGGACACAATGATGCATTCTCACCTCAAGGCCTTTGCACTTGTTATTCCCTCTTTCTGGAACGTTCTTCCCCTAAGTTTTCTGTGTTGTCACCTACTCATTCAGTGCTCAGCCTCAAGGAAGCTTGCAAGAACAGTCTATTTAAAGCAATGCTTTCCAAGCTGTTTCATGTCATGAGACACACAAAAAAACGGTATTTGCCTGGCATGGCACAAGGGGGAACCGACTGACCTGGCTGGCCTACCTGTCATTCTGAAGGCCAGGGTGCCAATATCTCCATTCCCCTGAAACCCATTTAGAGTGCCAAGGATCACCAGCTGGGATGCACTGGCCTTTATTCTTCAACTTCTTGTATCAAAACATTATTATACTCTAAAAAGTAGAAATTCTGGCTCAATTTTCAAATATGTCCCTTTTGTCTCCACTTTCCTTGAAAGCAGAATGAAAATGACTGCTTCCAAATTTCCTGGCATACTATGAGAAAGACGGGATCAAGTAATTTAATGTTTCTTTGTATGCTTGTTCTAAACGCTAAAATTTTTCTTGGTTACAAAATATAAAGTCTGTGTGCTATGCTGCTTTCACAATCCTGAAACAGGAAATACTCAAGTGTTGGTGTGTTTACCACATGTACACACTGCACTGTGCAGCTCTCCAGGTTATGATGGAAGTCAAAAACTCTGAAAACTCAGAATATTCACCCACAACGTTGAAACGTCTTCTTAAATGCATATTGCAATGGCATGAATCAGTTAAACTAGAACCATTCTGTGGTTTCTTAATTACAATCCTATTCTGCAAAATGAATGACAGCAGCACAACTGCCAGCTCACTTGTTTGGGTTTTCTGGAATTATTAAATGTCTGACATAACACATAAGCTCTGCATCTTTCCATTCACTCTGAAGCACGGTTAATATGCTTTCTAAAGGAAGTCTGGAACCTTTGCTTCCCCAGGGAGGAAGCCAGGACAACATGATGTAACACAACTATGGGAATGACACTTCCTCAGAAGGGCCAGTCACAATGCTAAGTGGCCATCTCCAGGGGCTGGCCTGCTGTGCCTGCCTGTATTCTTACACAACACAACAACTCCACGCTGTGTCAATTAGTAAAGCCCACTGACAGAACAAGGCAGCTATTTAACTTGTCTTCACTCTGTAGGGGAGCCAGACCCAGGAGCTCCAGCATTCAGCATTCAGGTCCTTGACAACCGCAGATGTTCCAGTTGCACCAGAGAGCGCTGTGCCCCAGCACAGTATCTTAGCACTGGCTGGCAGAGACAAAAAGGAAAGTGCCCCAGAAATATGTCCCCCTATAATACACAAGCTCCCCTGCACCCACCTCATACCCCTCACATGGCTACATCACCAGCTATGCTCCTCTTCAGGATTTAGTGCTGCCAGGCTATTCGCCCGGAGAGTTATCTAAAGGTACCCCAAAGAGACTTTTAAAAATTGATACTGACTTAGACTTCTCACAAAAATAACATTGAATGAATGAAGCTATACACAAAGAGTACTCACTGTATGACTACAGTTATATACAGCGCTAAAATGGCTGTATACTTATTATAATCTGTGCTTCAACAAAGATTAGCTTAAAAAAAAACAAACAAAAAAAACCAAACATGAGTCTTGGAAAAAAAGTCTCAGGCTTCTGAACATTGCTCTGGAGGAGATGCGCCCAGAGAGGAGGGATGTATCCTGAGAGTGCACAAGATCCCAGACACAGCTCTGACATTCGCTGGGCAAACGTCAGGACTTCTAACACAACACTTTCCATCTCCAACTTCTTTTAAAAGGCATGGCATGTTTCTACCAAACACAAAGAGCATCTCAAAATATGCCTAGAGAATGATCCATTAGTCATCTCTTTCAGAAAGTTGTTCTCTGAAATGTTCACTGCTGTGAAGGTTATTCCTGAGATATTGCTGAAAGTACTGTCTGTCAGTCGTTTCAAGTATCATTTTCCCCACCAGGACACTTGATCTACAGATCAACCTTAATACTTTCTGAACTAAGTATAAAATAAAAATTTCTATTATTTTTCTTTTAATACTGTTTCCAAGCCTCAAATACTTCACCTTCCCTATCAAAAACCTGAAAACGAGTCATCAGGAGTCTTTATACCACTCATATAAATATTTTACTCAAAGTGAGCAATTTTATCTAATTTGTATATTATAAAGCTTACTTCCTCAAAACAGATAATTTTTTAAAAATGAGCATAAAGGTTTATTAGACCCCATTCTATATTTGCAATTCCAATTAAAATTTACACAGTAAAAAAAAAAAACTTTTCCCTCAGGGAGAAGACAACTAGATCAAGTCTTCGGGTTTATTATTATTATTATTATTATTATTATTATTATTATTATTACAAGAGAACTAGATGGAAAAATTTTTTTTGGTTAACTTCAGTCACTTAGGATTCTTTTGCTTTGATTTTGACCTTTGATTTTTTTTTTTAACAGAAATGTATGTTTACCAACACATTTCTCTGTGCAATGACAGTTGATTTGGAAATTATGGTCACACTTTTCAAATAAATTCTGAAATTTACGGGATCTCTTTTTCTAATAAATTCCACCCATGTACCGACAGATCTATGCATGTATAGGTATAATACTCAAACATTTTTTTTATATTTGTGATAAACTCATTAATCAACTCTTTCACTTTTATTATCTAAGCTTCCTATTCATAAAAGAGCTATTCTCAGCATGCTTCAAACTTACCCTGGGGCTATACATGCTGTCCCCTCAAGAGTTATGCCATCAGATTATGTCACTTCATTTTCCTCTCATCAAGCCAGAGACTATAACTATTTATGCCTCTGGCTAATTTACTTCTAAATAAATGTCAATTTCCTCAAATAAAACATTTACAAAAAAATCCCTAAATTCTACTTTAGGTCAGCAACGCTTTATCTGAAAACCTTGGTCCTAGAAGTTTCAAATTCCAGTTGGTTTGTTTTGCATTTCAGAAAGGTAATTCTGAATATATAGTATACCATACATTACCTAACACCCCCAGTGGCAACCTGTAATCAAATACACTAATATTTCTGTAGCAAGATGTATGGTTAGCTATCCCAAGTAGGATGAAGATTGAAAATAGCCTCAGGTCACCAGATGAGTTCAGGTCAGTCAGGCTTTGCTGCCAATTGCCCTGAAAATACTTTGGCTTTCAGAACTTTCTGAATTTCAGAATTGTGGACAAGGGATTATGGACCAGGACCAGAAGCAATTAGAATGAGCTGCTGCCTTATAGATCAAGTGCTCAGGTCCAAGGTTAGTCTTTTGACAGATACTTATCAAGCACCTACTATATATCAGCCTTGGTAGATATAACAGTGAATACGAAACACAATCTCTGACCTGAAGATCAGCTCATCTCAGTGTGTGGTCAGCAAAGAACAAGCCATCACAGCACAGAGAACTAAGTCTGAGAAAAGCAGCACAGGGTGTCCCGGGCACATCCAGTTCAGGGCTTTGGAAGCCCAGGCTCTGAGGAGAGAATCTTCTCTCCTTATGATTTGACATGAAAACCATTTTGTACCTTAAAATGAGAGCAAGAAGTCCACCAAAGTCCTAATTATGCCCAGACTGATTACTTCAGTGCTTTTCTTGAAATTTCAAATATCAAATTCTTTGAGGGAAGAAAAACATTTATTTTTTCTTTCCTGCCCCTGCTGTGGTGGTCCATATACCAATGTTTAGTCTATTAGATACAGTTGATCATTATTATTCGTGAATTTCATATTTGTCAATTTGCCTACTTGGCAAAACTTATATGTAACTTCAAAATCAATATTCCTCAGCACTTTTGTAATCATCCACAACAGAGCAGCAAAAAAATGTTAGTCATGCAACATACACACGTTCCCAGCTGAAGTCTAACAAGATGATGCTCTGTCTTGTTTCAGTTCTCATACTGTAAAAAAGTGTCCTTTTGTGGACAATTTAGTGCCATGTTTTTTTAATTTGGGGGCTTTTTGTTGATGATTCTGCTATTTAAAATGGCCCCCAAGCTTAGTGCTGAACTGCTGTCTAATGTTCTTAAGCGCACCAAGGTTAGAATGTGTGGAGAAGATACTTGTCAGATAAGCTTTGTTGGGGCATGAGTTATAGTGATGCTGGCTGTGGGTTCACTGTTAATGAATCAATAATATATATCAAATAAGTTGTCTTTAAACAGAAATATGAATAAAACAAGGATATGTATTGATTGGTTAATGAAAATGTTGACCAGAGGCTCATAGGAACTGAACCCTGTATTTCCCCTAGGAGCAATGATTCAAAATTTGCTAATTCAGTGTTTGCAGGAACTTTATAGAACTTAACTACTATAAATAATGAGAACTGGCTGTAATTCAGTACTGGCCATTAGGCCACGGAGGATGGGCAATGATTTCAGGTTTGGAATGATGGGCAGAAGGGAGAGAGAGTGGTGAAAATTTCCTATAAAAACTGAAATTTTCTTAAGACCCTTGAAAAGCTGTCTAGGGGAGAAAAGTGGGAAGAAGGTTTCAGGGATGTGGGCACCATGGAATTGTAGTATGAGACCAATAGCACCACCTGGCCATGGCGACATCCTCAAACTGCAGGACAGACTGACTGCATTCCACACAGACTCAACTTTCTATCTTACAATGTGGCAGGAAGGAAAGATGCACATAAGATCATCTATTTATGTGAGACATAATTCCAAAATGTCCATGGTTTCAGGTCTCCCTTTTTTCCCCCCATTAAATCTTCCAGCACAGCGACTTTTTTAAAAAGCACAGTGGACCTTCAGAGTGAGTCAAGCACTGCCAGCTTCTCCACACCCCAAGAACAGACTTTCCTAACCCTAGTCCAGGATCCTGATAAGACCAGCACAGTGTATATGTGTATATGTGCTGGTCTCATTAGGGGCCTGGACTGGGGTTACAACCACCTCTCACATGTGAGGGACCGACACAATAGTCTGCTAAGGCTTGGCGGAGTCAATGACCTCAGGGAGCCTAGCAGTTGAAAGCCACCTGACAATGGTGCTGACAAGTGTTCCACTATAGAAAACCAACATTGGGAAAGGCTGATTTTCTTAATGCTTGCTTAATGTCTCTCAAAAAACTATTTCAACTAAAATGAAAAACATGTGTCTATCAGAACATCCTTAAATGACAATGCCTCACCTGTCATTGGACAGTGCCTATCCAAGGGGGATTTAAAAACATTTTTTTTTTAAGATTTTTATTGGGGAATTGGGGGAGGGGAACAGCACTGGGGAATTGGGGGAAGGGGAACAGACAAGTTGCTGTCCTTTTGTTCTTCAGTCTAGTTGTGGAGGACGTTGCTTCACTGGCCCAAGTTGGCACCATCATTGTGCTCTTCCCGGGCGAGGCAGATCAGTTGCCAGCTTCTGGACGGCCGCTCCCGCTGGCTGCTGGCCGCTCATGCTGGCTGCTGGCTACACACGGTAGCCCATGTCAACCCACTGCCACAGGGGCTGCAGCCTACGCCGTCGCCGGTGACTCACGGCAGCCCAGCTCCAGGTTGAGCTATTGTTCAGCATCTTAGCTGTAGAGGGCAGTGTCACTGGCCCTCATACGTGGGATCTGAACCGGGGCCCTCTGGCGTCCCAAGCCAGCTCTTAACCAATGCGCCACTCGGCCAGCCCTAAAAACATTTTTAATAAAGGCAACTGATACCAATGACTAATATTTAGTTTCTCTCTTTAATAAAGCCTTGCTACTTAAAGTGTAGTTCCTGAATGAACAGCAGCAGCATTTGTTCTTGTTAGAACTTGGGCCCTACCTCAGAATCCTAAATCAATATCTTCATTTTAACCTGCTCCCCAGGGGATTTATATGTACAGTGAAGTTTGAGAAGCACTGCTCCAGACAGTTGTGACTTTGTTGAAGTGATGATTGCTACCACCTTATACTTTTCGTATTCTCAGTATCGCTAACTCTCAATCTGATCAGACACCTAGCAGAGATGGGAGTGGTGTAAGGTTCTCTCCCATTCTTGGGTCTGCTCTTGAGAACTAAGCATTTGCTATAACTTCACACACTCTGGAAAGGGCAGCCTGACTCTGCCCCAGTCCTGTCTCACCCAGAGCATGAATATAAACCTTTAGCCTCTCACCGACCTTGGCTCCAGATAAAAAGTTGCAAGGAGCCCTAATCTAATGGCCATTTGACTCAAGAGTTTTCTCCTTGGCCATTCAAGGCCAGCTTGATCCTGAAGCTCACTCTCAGAAACATCTTATCTCTCGATCTTAACTCTGCAAAGCCAGGGTTAGCTGTTTTCTAGTGCAAAATCTTCAAGTTCTATGGGACTCTTCTGAGCACAGGGCCCAGACACCTGTTCCCTGACCCCTTTTCTGCCCATGTAGGCCGGACCCCATGCCTGCCTGCATCCATTACTTCCTTATCGCCATCTATACGCCACTAGCCCTCCAAGCAACCTCTGCCTCCCGATCGCACTGAAACCATGTGGATTTGCAATTTTCATTCATCCAATAAATACAGGGGGTGCCAAAAAAATGTGTACACATTGTAAGAAAGGAAAAAAACTGTATTAAAATTGAAATACAACGAATGACGCTAGAACATTCATTTGATTAACACCATCTTTTAAGCAAACATCATACTACACATTGCAACCATAACTCAATTCAACTTCAAAAAGTAATACATAAATAACATCTCTTAAAATGTGTACATTTTTTTGGCACCCCCAGTATATCTTGAAAGTACTATATGCCAAAGCAGTACTGAACAAAACAGATAAGAATCCTTGTGCTCACGGAGCTTATGCTCTTGTTCAGGGAAAGATAGACAATAAACAAAAACTAAGTAAATACAGAATGTGCTAGATAGTATAAGTGCTATGGAAAAATACAGAGCTGACCAAGGGGCCCGCGAGTGCTACGGGCAGGGTGTTCAATTTCTTATGAGTGTCTCAGGAAGGCCTCACTGAAATGTGACATAGGGACTAAATATATCTGAACAGACTGAACTGTGGGACCTAGCTTTATTCTTGCTTTTTACCTATTTCATTTCTTCCTAGCTTGAATCTCCAGTCTATTAACCCTAGTACAATACTCATATTCACCCCTGCTCTCAGTCCTAAAAGGGATCTGATGTCAATTCTCACATAGCTATTTCTAATCTCCAGATCACATACCCATGCCTAAATAACTACTTCTCATACCTGTATCCACCTGGGCCTCATACCTAACCTATGCTGCCTCATGTTCATGGAAAATGACAACCAGTTGTTTCTGAAAAGGAAGACCCACAGGTTTAGTAAAAGACAAAAATTCTATCTTGGCAGAACTGTATATTATAAATACAAACTAGATAAAACTATTTGAGGACTTCAGAATGTATCATTCTACAACTAACTTAGCTCTTCTAAGAAACCAATTGGACAAGATGCCATAGGAAGGCCTCAGCCACCAGGGCAACAAGGAGTAAAAATTTCTGCACATCCAAGTCCCTGATATGGGTGGTGGTGGGGGGGGGTTGGTGTTAAAAGCAAAATTAATTTTCCTTAAGGATTGAGCAAGCCACTTTGTTGAAGTCTACACAATCTCAGACTGGAAAAAACCTGATAGATAATTGAGTCCAGGGTTGTCCAGTAGAGCTTTACACAATGACAGAAACATTCTTTATCTGTGTTGTCAAATACGGTAGCCACTAGCCATATACGGCTGTTGAGTACTTGAAATGTCACCAGCATGATTGAAAAATGGAATCTTACATTTTACTTAATTTTAATGTAAATTAAAATAGCCTCTTATGTGAGTAATTAATGAGTACAAAATTAGACCACACAGATCTAATCTAAAGCCCCAAATTTCTGTGACAAAGATGAGACCTAGACATAGCTAAGACCACAGCACTAGCCACAATCTCGAGTACTAATAATCCACACTGGCATCATATTGGAGGGTTTTCGAATTGCTTTCATATGCATGAGCCCATCCCACCGTTTCCTCAGCCACATCAAGCTAAGCAGGTCCTAAGACTCCACATTTCACCAATGCTCAGAGGGGAACAACTGACTATTGCCAGAGGGTTAATCCCAGGAAAGGTCAGAGCTTCTGACCTGCAGACCTCAGTACATGCTGGCTCACAATGAAACAGTGACACTCTCTGTGTAGTCAGAGTTAATTAACTACATGAAGCAAGATATTGGAAGAAGACACTTGCCCGTAGAAAGAACCATTATAGAATCTTTCCTATCTCAGGGATCCAACCCTCAACAAAACATTTATGCAAATTAAGTCTCCTAGGAGTATTATCAAGATGAGAACTACAATTTGTGGACAGAAAAGGGGTCACATGTTAAACCTGACAAGCTCAGGAGACTGAAAATAACTGCAGAGGATGGCGTGAACATAAAAATTCCTAACAAAGGTGGGCCATGGCGGGAAGTCACATCCTTGGCCTGTAGCTTCCTTCACAAAGGTCAATCTTGACCTTTAAAGAGCCTATCCATAGTCTTTTTGCATCTAATCTAACATACCCTTGGTAAAAGTAATCCCTTTTTCTGGACCCCCCAGGGGGCACAACCCACCACACCAGAGCAGGAAACTACAAAATCCCTCATTGTTATCTTGTTCCCCAAATACTATCTCTGTGTGCTGTAAAACGCTATTAACTGTCCTGTACCCACCAATGTAAAAGAAATGTGTGTCTCTCCATTTTACTTTTTACCCAATTCCAGAGATTTCCCCGCTTTGCTTTCTTCCACTCCCTTAGTCTACAACCAATGGATTTCAAGTAACCCTCCTCCATTGATTCTAATGTATAAAATAAGTTGCCAACCCGTCATTTTGCAGAGCATTTTCTCAATCTTGTGAGACTGCCTCCCAGCAATTGTTGTCAGTTTAGCTCAAATAAACTTTCATAAGCTTTCTCTCACGCTGGATGTTTTTTCGTTAACAAATTGATTCCATATTTTAAGGTAGTAACCGTGACTTAAAAATTAGGAACCATCTAGTTTGTTGAACAGTTCTTTAAAATCCTATGTTCACATTATCTTCAAGATGTACAAGCAAAAAATCCTCTATGATTAGAACTGATGAGCTGCCAAAATGTCCAAATCGGACCCAAAATACTACCTATGAAAATTACTGATTACTAAACCTAAAACTGAAAAAGTAGCTCAAAATATTATTTGACTATGTATAGGAATACACAGTACAACCGAAACCTCCAGTTAGGTGGCCACTAGAACCAAACCTACTGGCTGAACAGCATTTCATATTCCTACAAGAACTAAGTGCAAAAGCCTATTTATGGTTTGATTCAAATGATGTTATGAAAATGCTTCCTGCATGGGACGAGACATAAGTGTTTTTGTCCCTCTTACTCCTTGTCAAGGCACATGGGTGGTCTTTTATTGGAGCCATGTCACTCTACAGAGATAAACTCAGCCCCACAATGAGCAGTTTGTAAAAAGGCAGGGAAAGCAGGAGCTCAGGCTTGGTCACAGTACAGTTCTCACCGGCCCAAAAGGCAGCAGCCGCATACAGCTCTCCATCCATTCCCGGGCTCAGAAAGCAGCAGACAAAAGCTGACAGGAAAAACACTACACAGATCACTGACCCTGCTGCAGGCAGAGAGCTGCCTCCGCTCAGCTTTGATTTTCCAGAGCCAGAGCCTAAGGGGAGAGGCAGTTGGATGTTCTTCTTTCCTAGTGCTCCCCATCGCAGGGTGTGTTAGGAAGGAGCTCCGTGGGAATACCAAGTGCAGAAGAAAGGGAAATAAATAATAAACAAAACTGTGGCAGAGAGCTGCCATCAGCAGCCAGGAAGAAAGATCACATCCCTAGTTAAAAGCAACTAAGTTTTACAGATTTTTGCTAAACCAGAGCCCTGGGCTCTGGCTGTGATCCTGATCACACTATTGTCCTGCTGAGTGAGGCAAATAATACATACCACAAACCTTACCTGTGCATTTTCTATTCCTATTGTTTAGTGTATGTCGGAAGAAAACAGCAGGGTAACTATCCATGTCCCGTAGTGGAGTTGGAAACGGGCATTGCATGATCAGCAGTTTTTCCTTGAAAGACTGTCCTCTACTTTATAAGCAGTCTGTTTGCTGCTTAATGGTCACCCAAATTTTGCCTTAAAAACAGAGTTCAGAATGAAAGACCCGGCAGATGGGGTGTGCCTCACCAGTCTGTTTTCTCCTGAGCCGTCTAGAGGCCTGCAGCTTCTGAAACTGATCCCACTAGAATGTGGTCACTGCTGCCCAGGTGCCACATCTATCGAGTGCTCAGTATTTGCTGGGCATTTTGCTAGTTCTTGTGATAAATAAAGCATGGCTCCTCCTTCCATGGAGCCTGCAGTTGGGCAGGAAGAAAGTCCAGGATCCTCTTATCCATCATCAGAGCCCTTATCCATTAGGCCAAGGTCACACACTCTGCTGCCCTCAGTGGCCATGCAGATGGGATCCAGTGAGGGGCGGGGGTCTGGCAGAGTGGGGATAATGCACATAGCTGGTCTTGGCTCTAATCAGTTGTTACCATGTGGGGATGTGGGCCTAGCAACTGCCAGAGCTTCCCTGTTTCAAAAGCAGCTGTAAATCCAGACTTTTACATAAAATCTTCTAAATTTTAAGTACTGACAACCAACTTAAAGTTTTTAGAAACTCATGAGAGTCAACTGTGACCAAGGGCCACTACTGCAACTTTTACATTCTACAGACTTAGTTCCATCTCCCCAATCATCTACCATACTCTGCATACCCCACACAGACCTGCCACACCAGCGTGACCAGTCTATCACTGCTCCCACAGCCTGCACCACGGTTTTAACTTGTGAATCTGCCATGAATTGTGTCCCTCCTAGTGCATCTCCCTCCTTTCTTTCTGTGCCTCATCAGATCCCACCATCTTTAGCTTCAAGTTCAAGATGCCTGCTCCACCAAGCCTTGCAGACCACCCCAAGTTTCCCCTTCTCTGAATCATTATCTTTCTATGACTGTATCACCAGCAATGAGGTAGGGGTTCACTCCACAGACCTTTAATTCTGCCATCTGCATATCTTGTCTCATAAGCCAGACTAAATGCTCACTAATAGAAACCACGGTGGAACTTCATCAACGAGCATGCAGTGTTGATAGGTGGTGTCACATGCTCTGGAAGATGACAGGAGACTGACTGACCACCTCAAGGTATTTAAGAGCTCAGGCTCTGAGCACAAGCAGGCCTGGGTTACTTCATCTCTCTGAGTCTCAATTTCCACAGTTGTAACCTGGGGCTTTAATAAAATGTGGATATAACCCAAATGCGCAAGGAGTCTATGAGACTAAGAAAGAAGATTACTAGAAAGCATGTAGCACAATGCCGGGCATGCAGTAAGCTATGGTTATTATGGGTTGGCTGCCCGACTCAGCCACCAGTGCTATGAGCATGCACCACTGGGGCTCTGCTGTTTACAAGCCATTTGCTGAGCATTTATTCTAAGCTAACATGCTCTAAACATATTCACATGCTGTTAGCTTGCCTAACTTTCCTAATTCTCCCCATTTTATGAACAGCTGAAGCAGAGAGAGTTTAAATGACTGTCAGCCACTTGGCTCCCTCCCATACCCTTAGCCATGATACTCCATGGTCTCTTTACATTTTTAATGGCAAGGGACAACTTTATGACCTCAACTTTCTCAAATCAAAAGCAAGATTTGGCTTTGTGAACCATGACTTAGATGACAGAATGACTAGGGCCTTACTTAGGCCAGACTGTATCTTAGAAGTTTCAAGAAGACGTTTGCTTCTCTGCCAGTTTGACCAAGAGCTGACAGTTTGTTCAACAAACTCAGAATGAGGAGGAAAAGAGAAAAATGCCCACAAAGTACCATAAAGTTACAGCTATTATAATGGAAGGCAAAAACTATGACAGATTAATACTAATAGAAAAGGCATTTTGCTAATCCCAGAAAAAATAACTGGAGAGGGAATCAGAACAACGTTTCCAGTCTCCAACTTGCACATACAAGATAGGAAAGAGACAAATATATCTTGCTGAACTTCCAAAAAGGCATAGAGTGATAAGATCACAGACCATGAACTCAAAATCCATGAACTGTAGGCAGTTAATAGACAAAATGATGACGCCCAGGAGTTGTGTGGGTTCATAAAAACTGATGCCATCCCTTGGGATTTGGCCTGAGTCTGGGAGTCCTCTGTAAACACTGTGCCTGGGTTTTAAGAAGATATGCGACAATCTCCTATGTCTTATTATGGGCAAAATACTGAAAATGGGGAGAATGATTATAAAGCTGACTGGATTCACATTTGACTTACATGTGAGATCGACTTCAACCTGAAGCAAGGTATCTAGTGGAGGAGTATGAAGTTCTGACGTCAGACTTCCTTATTCAACATTTTATTCACTGTTTTAGGTAAAAATATAGAATGATCGTTTTACCTCCTTAAGGGCAGAAGCCTTACGTAATTCCTCTTCAATGCCCATGCTTTGTCTTATGCTTAACATGCAGAAAGTGCTCCAAAAATGATTACTGATTGATTTCAGGAGTCAAGTTTACAAACAGCATTACAAAAGTGAAAAGATCAGGAGACAGCTGGAATGACAGATTCCAGTTCCAAAAAGATTAAAGCAGGTGGATGGGATAAAACAAATCCAATATGGTAAAGTGAACAAAGACAAACACGAAGTACTTCAACAGTTAATACAGAAGAGAAATTACAGTTAAACAGCAATGACTGAGACAAAGATTTTAAGGGTTTGGCTGATAGCAAACTCAGAATAAAAAGTGTGTGGAGGTTTCTGGCAATAAGTAGATAAGCTCCTTGACCACGTGAACACAGTAATGTTCACCCAAAACTGAAAGCAACAGCTCCTCTCTACTTTCTGGCCAAACCTGGAGTATTAAATTTAACCCGAAGAATACTTTAAAAAGGCAATGAGGAGGTAGCGTTGAAGGCACCAATAAAGTACAGTTTACCTAAAAAGAGACCAGGAAGGGCAGAGAATGGAAAACTTTTGGTCTATAAGAATAAATTGAAGGCAGAAGAGTTTGATCTGGAAGGAATAAAAGAGAAGTTCTCTAGACAGGTGAAGACAGATATTTGAAAAGAGAATGGACTTATTCTACAAGGGTTCAAAATTAAAAATAATGTGAAGAAAGTAGATTTCAATCCAATTTAAAGGAGACCTTTTAAACAATCTAAGGTGCTCCAGAGAAGGACAAGTCCCCTCATTCATCAGTCAGTTTCCAGGCACTGGAGCCCTTCATAACAAGGCTAAACAATCACATAGTGCTGACAGTGCACAGGGAATTGATCCATAAAATAAAGACCTGCCAAGGAGAAGATTTGCCAGACATTTCAATTCTATGACTGACTTTACAGATGATCATCACCAAGAAATATGATGTCAGTGTTAGTTTTAAGCCTTACAATGGAGAGATGATTTTGTTGGGGTCATTAGAAAAAGCTTCAGACAAAATGTAATGTTTTAGGTAGAGAAAATGCAATGCACAAAGGCAATGAAAAGCTAAAGTTTATGGCAAACTTGGGAAATGGTGAGTATATCTATATGGCAGGAGAGGGGCCAATCAGCAGGAGTGAAGGATAAAGCGTAAAAGATAAGAAAGATGAAAAAGTTCTTGAAGCCAGCTCAAGCATTTAGGCTTTTATCCTGTTGGCATGGGGGAATCACCAAGAACTTCTGAGAAGGGCAGCCATGATCACAATGGCATTTTAGAATGACAGGCTGGCATTATTGTAGAAAAAAAAAGGGAGACTGAGACTCAGGTGGCAAGGAAAACAGAGAGGACACTCTGGGAAGAAATGAGAAAACATAGGCCTGAATTAAAGGAAAAGTAGTGATACCAAAAAGAGGAATTTAAATGAAAAAGGTTATATAAGAAGAATTAAAGAAATTGGTGATTCGTTCAGTGTGGATGGGAAATCAAAGACAGACACTTGAATCAGGGAACCCAGACATATCAACCTGTCTAACAATAAGACCAAAATACCCCAAAACATCTAAAGTCACAACTAATTCCCAAATTACTGATTCATCATGGCCTTATATCATATGTTCATAGTATATTTTTCACATACAAAAAAAAAAGAATAAGATTTTGTAGTTATCTCTGAATTTGAAACCAATCTCTGAATTTGAAACCAGTCACCAAAACTTTATTGAAGCAATGTTCACAAAAATTAACTCCTCCAAGTACAGAAAAAAAGGTACGCCAGGCAAATACCAACCAAAAGAACACTAGGTTCGCCATATTAATATTAGACAAAACAGATTATAAGGCAAAAAAGCATTGTTAGTGATAAAGAAAGTCACTACATAATAAACGTTGCAATTTGCCAGTGAGATATAACAATTATAAACTAAAAACACCAAATAACATGCCTCAAAATATAAAGTAAAAATTGACTATAGGTCCACAAGAAGAAAATGACAAGATCATCAACACTGTAGGAGATTTTCACAAACCTCTTTGAATTTAAAAATTGATAGATGAAACAGCCAAATCAGTAAGACTATAAAAAGCTTAAACAACTGACAGATTTCATCCAATGGAAAGACATACAACACAGTAGCTAACAATTAGAGAATACACATTATTTTTCAAGTTTTAAAATTTAAGAAAATGACTGCTTGCTAGGCATAAAATTAATCTGAACAATTTAAATTCTCTCATAGAAATGCAATGAAGTTAGAAATCAATAACAAAGATATTACAATAAAAAAAATCCCAAAAAAGCAAAAAAGAGAAAGTACAAATATCAACAAATGTAAAATAAGACAATACAGATGCTGTAGAGAAGAAAACAGATAAAAAGAAATAAGAACAACTTTATGTCAGAAAGTTTTGAAATTTTAGATGAAATGGACAAATTTCTAGAGAAACATAATTGACCAAAACTGACTCAAGGAGAAACAGAGAACTAGAATAGTCCTATAACAACTGAAAAATTTGAATGAATAGTTTAAAAATCTTCTCACAGAGAAAAAAGTCAAGATGGCTCTTTTGTGAATTTTACTGAAGATTTAAGGATGAGATCAATTCAATCTTACATAAACTATTTCAGAAGATAGAAAAGGCAACACCCCAACTCATTTTATCAGGTTGGCATATCTTGATAACAAATCTAGAAAAGGACAGTACAAGAATGCAAAATCATAGGCCAACTTGCTTCCCTCATTCCCTTCCTCTCTCCCTCCCTCCACCTCTGTCTCTGTTTCTGTCTTGCAACATGTGATATACACACACACACACCTCAAATTCAGCATTATATTTAAATAAAACATCACAATTAAGATGGGTTTATCCCAGGAATGGAAAGCCTAACTGAGGTTAGAATTTTATAAATGCCATTCATTATCTTAACTGATTAAAGGAGAAAACCCTTAAGATAATCTCAAAAGATGAGGAAAAGTATGAAATAAAATCCAATGACCACTTGGGGTTAAAACTCTTTTCAAACTAAGAATAATGAAAACCTTTCTTAATTTGATAAAGGCTATCCACAAAAACCTATAGCAAACATCATATTTAATAGTGAACTGTTGAAAGCATTTTCTAAAGATAAAGAACAAGATAGGGAAGTACATTACCACCATATCTATTCAGCACTGTACTGGAAAGTCTAGCCAGCACAATAAAATAAAGAACAAAGAAAAAGAAAAAAGAAATAAAGGATATAAAGATTAGAAAAAAAGAAACCAAACTCTTATTATTTGCATTGCTATTGCCTATATAGAAAACTGGAGAGAATCTATACATAAGCATTAATATAGAATTTAGCAAGGTAGCTGGATACAAAAATCAATATAAAAAAGTGAATTACATTTCTATATACCTTAAATGTGCAATTTGAAAATAGGTTTTTTAAAAAAAATACCATTTACAATAGTAACACAAAATATAAAGCAATAAATCTAACAAAAAATGTACAAAAATTTATGGGAAATGTTATAAACTTTTATTAAAAGACATTAAAGAAAAACTTAAATAGAGAGTTATACCATGTTATCGGAAAGAGACTAAACATTTTAGTCTCCCCAAACTGATTAACAGATTCAAAGCAATTCCAATCAGAATGTTTTTCATGGAACTTGACAGGCTGATTTGAAGATAAAAAGCTACAGTAATTAAAAAAGTATGGTATTGGCACATGATAGACAAGTAAATCAGTGGAACTGAACAGACAACCCAGAAACAGATCCATGCATATGTGTAAACTGGACGTATGACAGAGTGAGCATGGCAGGATGCATGGGGAAAGGATAGACTATTTGATAAATGAAGCCAAGATAAGGTTATACATATGGGAAAAAAATAAAACTGGTTCCCCTATCTCATAAAATACACAAAATCAGTTCCAGGTGGACTAAAGACTTAGATGCTAAACACAAAAGAAAAAAAAAATTAGAAGACACTCTATGAGAAATCTTTATGACATCCAAATCAAAAATTTTTTAAACAAGAAACAAAAAGCATACCCATAAAGGAACATATTGATAAATTCTGCAACATTAAAATTAAAAACTTCTGTTTATGAAGACACTATAGGAGACTGAAAGGTAAACTGCAAACTGGGAGAGTATGTTTGCAACATATTTAACTAATAAAAGACTAGTATCCAGAGTACTAGAAAAATTCTAAAAATCAAAAAGAAAAAAGAAACCCCTAATAAAAAACAGACAATACAACAGACAGACGTTGCACAGAACAGGGAACACCAAATGGCTCAGATATACGTGAAAAGATGCTCAGTTTTATTAGTTATCGAGAAAATGAAAATTATAAAAGAAACTCTTTCACTCCTTTGCAGATTTTCAAATCTTAAATCTTGAACAAGTGCTGGCATGAAGGTTGAACCAGGAACATTCTCATACAAGGTCAGACAATTAAGTTCGCAAACTCATCCTAGACAAAGCTTCACATACTTCATTGCTGAATATCACCACAGTAACCTTCCAAGTACTCCCCTTGGGAAGCTATGCATCAATGCCAGCCCCTAGCCCACGCTTCAAAGAAATTGTGGAACTCTTTTCCTGGAATGGCTATCAGAGCTGTTGTCATTGTACTCTTGATGTCCTGAAGGTCATCAAAATGTCTTCCTTTCAATATTTCCTTTCTCTTCGGGTAAAGAAAGAAGTCATGGGGAGGAAGGCAGAGTAGGGAGGGTGTTCCAATACAGTTATACGATTACTGGCTAAAAACTCCCTCACAAACAGTGTTATGTGAGCTGGTGCATTGTCATGATGCAAGAGCCAGGAATTGTTGGTGAAAAGTTTAGGTGATCTAACTTTTTCATGCAGCCTTTTTAGCACTTCCAAATAGTAAACTTGGTTAGCTGTTTGTTCAGTTGGTACAAATTCATAATGAATAATCCCTCTGGTGTCAAAAAAGGTTAGCAACATTGTTGCAATGAGTTCCAGAACATAACTTGTCAGACCTTGTATACTGCTGGTGGGAGTATCAGCTAAAATAAATTGGTAGATTTATTGGAAAACGGTTTGGCGTTACCCAGTAAAGCCTAACCTACAATCATCCCCTAAATGCCAGCAATTCTATTCCTAGGTCTAGCGCTTGTTCAAACAGTTGGACAAGTGCACCATAAAGCACGAACAGAGATGTTCAGATCAGTATTTCCTAATAACCCAAACTGGAAACCATTCATCAACAATACAACCTACAGAATAGACAAACAAACTGCAATATATTCAGACAATAGGATAGTACACAGCAGGGAAAAAAATAAACTGCACCTCTGTGTGTCATCATGGATAAATCAAAAAAAAGAAAAAAAAATGTTACATGAAAAAAGCAAGTAATGGGCCAGCCGAGTGGCGCGATGGTTAAGAACTGGCTTGGGATGCCAGAAGGCCCCGGTTCGGATCCTACATATGAGGGCCAGTGACACTGCCCTCCACAGCTAAGATGCTGAACAACAGCTCAACCTGGAGCTGGGCTGCTATGAGTCGCCGGCGACGGCATAGGCTGCAGCCCCTGTGGCAGTGGGTTGCCATGGGCTACCATGTGTAGCCAGCAGCCAGCGTGAGCGGCCAGCAGCCGCAGTGAGCGGCCGTCCAGAAGCCAGAGACTGATCTGCCTCCCCAGGGGAAGAGCGCAATGATGGTGCCAACTTGGGCCAGTGAAGCAATGTCCTCCACAACTAGATTGAAGAACAAAACATCAGCAACTTGTCTGTTCCCCTTACCCCAATTCCCCAGCACTGTTCCCATCCCCCCAATTCCCCAATAAAAATAATAATAATAATAAAAAAATCTTTAAAAAAAAAGCAAGTAATATAAGACCACATACAGTAGGATTCCATTTACAGAAAGTTTAGAAGCAGGTAAAACTAAACTAAACTTAGGATACATACGTAGGTAGTAAAAACATACGTAGGTAGGAAAAGCAAAGTAATGATTAACACAAAATTCAGGGTGGTTGTTATCAGAGCGAGGGGTAAATACAACTGGGACTGCTCTGTAGGGAGCCTCTAGGAAACCGGTAATATTCCATTTCTTGATTGGTGATAAGTACATGCATGTTCAGCTTACTGATATTCCTTAAACTGTACTTCTATATTTTATATATTCCTATATTTCATAAGAAAATATTTTAAGAAAATAACTGAATTCTATAAAAATACAAAAAGGCAGACAAAAGGCAACCTTCAATAGATAACCGAGCCCCATAGTTCCTTTAAATAATAAAGAAAACAATAACAGAGGGAAAAAAGAAAACTAACCATTACCTGGAATTACAAACTAAAGTACAGATGATCCAAAAAGAACTAAGTTATGTAGACAGAAGAATCTCTCTAACAAAAGCCAACAGCCTGAGAATTATTTTTCCAAAATTAGGTCTCATCATTCAGTCAGCTGTGCAGGCCACAAATCCAAGCTCATTCTCCATCCATAGTGCTCTCTCCCCAAATCCATTTTAGTTCCTAAATCATACTTCCCTGGTCAGGCTACACTCATCCCTCATGAGCCAAGGCCCTTTCTAACCGGCCTAACAAGTTCTCCACACTGCGCCACTAGTGTCTGCATCATATCCTTAAAATCCTTCACTGGCTTCCCACTACTCTTCAAATAAAGATAAAAATTCTTAATGTTTCTTAGAAGGTACTATGCAGTCTGGACCATGCCTAAATCACCAGCCCCATCTCGAACCCTTCCCAAACCCCTCCCCTTTCTTTGTGTCTCAGCCACCCCGGGCCCTCTTTCAATTTCTTCAACACATATAAAATCCCCTACTGCCATACAGCCTCTGCACATGGTGGACCTACTACATCTTCCCGAAGTCCCCACCTCTCTCAAGTTAAGTCCCACTGGTACTTCAGTCCTCAAAACAAGCATTTCCCTAGAGAAGTGTCCCCTGACATACCTCCCCGCTCTGTCTATCACCCCACCAGATTAGGTCAGCTGTCACATGCTCTCATAGTAGCATGAATCTTTCCTTTCGCAGTGCTACCCAAGGTTTTACTAAAGTGTATGTGATTATTTCATTAACATCTCTCTCCCATTAGAAGTTCCATGAGGGCGGGAGCCATGTATGGTTTTTGTTTACCATCATAGTCTCAAAACCTTAGCACAGAATGTTGCACATAATAGGAACTCATAACTATTTGTTGGATGGATGGATGGATGGATGGATGGATGGATGGAAAAACAGATATGAACCCTAAAGCAGTAGTCACAACTTAAAAACCATCATGACCACCACTTATGATAACAAGACCCCAAAAAGATGTGAAATGAAGTAGATACCTGGCATCACCTCTCACTCCCAAGCCTCAAGGGGAGAGCCCATCTTAGGCTGGTAGTGATTTTCAAAAAGTATGATCAATGGACATGTTACATTGTCCTATACAGATGATGGGAAGATCTGTGCGGCTCTGGTTTAAAAACAAAACCAAAACTGTTCTCACACAAACCTGAGCACGACTGGATCTTTCTGACAAATGGGTGAGATAATCCTAGTATTTCCATGTAAATACTATATAAATAATAATTACAACTAATGATTTGTTAATACAATTATAAACATGTAGATAAATGTGGCTTGATCTTAGAAACTCTGTATTCACAGGTAAATCTCTATATGGCAAACAGGATTTAATCAAATGGCTATATATGATATCCCTCAGTCACACTGCAGAGCACTCACCTGTCTGCTGCTCAGGTGCATAATTTGGAGAACATCCTGGAATGAAAGGCTGGAGTACCTTCTTCCTTTTCAACCGGCCCCTACTCTGTCTCTAGGTATGGGGACAGTACACGGGTGCAGATCCTTGCATGGTCAGTTCTTGGGCCTGACTCCTCAGGGAAGCTGCCCACATTCTTACACCACATTCTCTAAGCCAATATTGCTCAACAGTTAAGTAAGTGACACACAAGTGATCTAAACATCCACACACTACTTCTCTCTCTGTCCCTCTCCTGCATACCGCCAACCTGTTTTGACTTTCTCATACCTAACTAACTAAGCAGAAAGTTATGTTTACTTGTCATTTATCTGAATACATACCATCTGTGAAGTAAGTGCATACATATATCCTTTTTTTACGACTAGGACATGAAGAGTAGAACGTACACTGAAGGTCTTAGAAAAGCTGGGTTTTAGAGGGAAAAAAATTCTTTTAGAGGGCAAACTTTGTCTCATTGAAGCTTCTTGCTGAATTAGAAACTTTTCAGTTCTAAGAGCATTTGCTGAGTGTCATGAATAAGTGTTTGGCATGCCAGGTGTCAGGTACCAAGCTCACTCAGTAAGACCTTCACCCTTTCAGACTTTCATAGACCAGATTCCTTTGGCATCTTTCCTTGGATCAGTAATTAGCAATGAAATAAAAAAATCATTCCTCAAAGAACCATACATCTTGAGATTAAACCTGTATTATACCCCATTCCTAGACATATGATTGTCCATTTCAAATTTCTTTTTTCTTAAAATAATTGGCCTTTTGTTCTTTAATATCTTAAATTAACACATAAGAATCCCCAAAAACTAACTAAGGCCAAGTCGTTTGTGCCCAGGAAATATGAGCTGCCATCATGACAACGCTTGGCATAAAGAAGTTAGGCTCTCTCTGTCCCCAGGCATACAGAACATACAAATAAAACAGGGAGTGAACATTTTATATTGACATAAAATCTCACACTCTAGCAGCTGAGTTTCTCTGTCTTCAACTTAGTCAAAGCAATTGGCAGAGTCTGACTAGAGTCCCTGAACCCCAACTGTAATTTCGTAGGTGAAACAATCCCTCCCCTGCCAGAATTCAGGTTTTGAGAATAAATCTTTGTGTTTCTCTTTGGAAATAAAGGATAGTTATTCCTTCAAACTCCTGATCAAGTATTCCATCACTAAAAAATGGTTGATATGCACAAAACATAATTTTGTCATAAATCCATACATTAAATATTAGCAAAGCCTAATTTCTTTCTTAAAAAAATAAACAGATAGGTCTGTTGTAGTCTTTCTGTACCCCAAAAGATGGTTTATGTGCTCCCAGTGGGAAGCGCTCCTCGCTTTATGCTACTGCAATAAGATTCAGAGAATAAAAGTATAAGTCAAAATTGCAATTTTACATTGGGCCGGCTGAGTAGCTCAGTTGGTTAAGAGCTCGCTTAAGAGTCTGAGCTCTGAGCAAAGCGGTTTGAGTCCTGGCCTGAGCTGAGCAGCCGCTGAGCAGCCGCTGAGCAGCCGCTGAGCTGCCAACAGGTGGCAGGATGGCTCAGCTAAAAATAAATAAATAAATAATTGCAATTTTACAATATTAGAAAATCTCCAGTAAAGGGAGGTAAGACAAATATAAAATAAAAATAGAAAACACGATATGCTTTAAGAAAGTACTAATTTTTTTCTTTTTACAAAAACACCTATCTGTACTTTCTCCTCTAACCTCCTCCACCTTAAGAAAATTAATGGGAAAATATAAAGCCTTGATCATTTCACTTTTATAAACCATCTCCATTTTTATTAATATATCATAATCATGATGCCCACAGTACATGTAGAAGTAAAAATGATAAATTAAGTTTTCAAATTTCTTAAAATTCTCAAACATGCCAAACCTATTTTTTTCAAGGCCTGGATTCAAAATGATTAGAATGTATGTATTAAGCCCCCAGGTATCTAAATATCTCAGTAATATTTCACTACCTCTTAATAACATTTAATCTCTTGGATAACCAAAATGTGCAAGAAACTGGGCATTTGAGTTCCAGTTCTTAGTAAAAACAAAACATGGTATCCTGAAATAGAAAAAAGGGCATTAGGTAAAAACTAGGAAAACCTAAACAAATTACGGACTTTAGTTAATAATAATGTATCAGTACTGGCTCATTAACTGTGACAAATGTACGACACCAATGTAAGATGTTAATAATAGGGAAACTGAGTATGGGCTATCTGGGAACTCTCTGTATCATCTTCACATTTTTTTTTTTTTGGTAAATTTAAAACTATTCTAAAATAAAAAATTTACCTTAAGAGAAAAGTAGGCTAGAAATTACAAATAAAAAAAGCAAAAAGACCAACCAAAAAACTCCGCAGAACTTTAACATTCAGATACATAATTCTTTTACTAGTTTTCTCAACACTTATAGTTACAAGAAGCACTCATATTTTTACAAAGGGTTATTTTAGCCTGAAATCTGTAGGAACATTCATAATCCTATGATATATCGGCATACAAGGTCTGACAAGTTGACACTTGGTATGCCTGAATCTAACAGATTCAGTATTCATTTTTATTATGAATACCAGTGACACGGGCAATGGCAGGTGTCAGGGCTCTCCTTCAGCTATGGCTCAGAATGGTGTCATGGAATTACAGCAGTGTCCTCTCAAGGTGTCTGCATGCACCACATGTATCTTTCTCTGAGAAACGTTACTCACTAGTGACAAGGTGGGCCCTGGGGCCATGTGTGTACCACTTTGGGGGAATTCCCAACTCCAAGCCCGCTGTGACCAAGGCAATTGGACCAGGAAAAGACAATGACCCATGATGGGACAACCACCTTCTCCCCCCCTTGGAATTACAAACAAGAGAGTCCAGTCCATCTCTACTGAAATGAGGCACATGTAAACTCAGGGAGTAACCTGAGTTTACATGTAAACTGTGGAGTAACTATTTTCCATGTGCATTACAACAAAAGTTTCAGTAACCTGCAGAAAGAAGAAACACAAGAGACCACATGTCACCAGAGAGTAAGCCAATTGCCACACTTCATGACTTGAGCTTACGGGGCCCAGCTGTAACCCCAGCACCTGGATTCAAGAAGATAACCTACAGCCTCCTAATAAAGTCCCCAATTTTACTATAAAAGTCTGAGTGGGTTTCTCTTATGTAACCAACTGATTTCTAAGTCAAGAATACTTATAAAGTTTACAGCACACTGAATGGAAAAAATAAGGATTTCATTCTGGCCCTGTTACTAAAAATATCGTGACCCCAGGCTAACTGTTGACTCTCTAATTCAATAATAAAAGGATACTACAAGGAGAGATAAAACTATGATCCAAATGCAAAAAAGCCTCATGTTCACCCTTGCCCTTCCAATGCACCATAGTTACAACCAGGAAATCTGTTTTCCATGTCGCGTGCATGTTACTTGTCTCCTCCTCTGCACGATGTTACTTCCCCAGCCTGGAATGCATCCACTCCTGACTGTTATTATATTCAGATGTAAAACAGTACAATGCAACCAGATACCAGTTTTTATGTTTTGCTATTAATTCATATGCCTCCTTTGGCCAAACTTTTCTCCATACATCTTTTCCAGAGGTGATCCAAATGTTCCTATTTCTTTATAGATACTCCTTAGAGATCTCAAATAGACATTTCTAAAACTGAACTCATCATCCTTCCCTCTCGCTTCTCTTCCAACGTACACCATATCCAATATTATTTAATTTCAGCACCATCTCCGATATTATTTAATTTCAGCAAATGCACCTCTAACAGCCTAGTTAACTGGCTAAGTCAAAATCTGGATCTCCCCTTTGACTCCTTCCTCTTGTCACTTTCCCCTGACATCCAGGCAATATCAAATCTGACACCTAGTCTCCTTCCACCTCTCACAATCCTAGCTCAGGCTACAGCCGCCTTTTGCCTGGATCACCCTGCCTCCTAACTAGCCTTTCAGTCTTGAGTCTGGTCTCTGCCCCACTCCAATTAATTCCCCACAATGCAACCTGATGAATCATCCCAGAAGCTCATCATGTCATTCATACAGACACTCCATTGCTTCAACTCTTCAGTTGCTGCTCCACACTCGCCCAGGACACAGTCCAAACATCGATTTGTGTAGCTAAGGCTCTACAGGAAATCTCTGGCCTCATTTCTTTCCTCCTATTCCTGTACAACAGCTTCCTTCCATCCTGAGCTTACAAGCTCTTTAAGAGGGCATGTTCTTGTCTCTACTGTCTGACATACTCTTTACCCCTGACTCCCGCCCTGCATCTAACCAATCCTTACCGTTCCTTCAGATCTCACCTTCAGGTTTTCCTTCTGGAAGCTGTTTCCTAACCCCAAGAGGAGGCCTGTGGCCTCCTAGGTGCTCCCAGCACCCACACTTCCCCTCTGTAGCTGCGATCAGGCTATAGACTGATACTCCCCTTACATCTGTACTCCCCAATAGAAAACCAGCTTTGAGATGGCGCTCACTCAACCAGGAGGTCCCCATCACCTATCTCAGTTCCTGGCATATGGTAGGGCTCAATAATCAGTGGTTGAAAAAATAAATAATCCCACTTCTACATTCAATGCTGATGTTTACCTCTGAATCTGAGTTACCCCCACTCCTATGGATTTTGACCAGGAACAAGAGTGAGCCAAAAGGAAGAGTATACCCTATTCCCTACCAAAGCACATACACGGCAGAAGCAACTAAAGCAGCATGAAGCAATGTTAAGGTCCTACTTTTTCTAAATTGTTAAGATGTCAGTGCAGAAATGGCTTCGGTTTATTCATAATTGAGGATGCTGTGGTCCAGGATTTATCAAAAGAGATAATACTCTTTAGGGATGGAGCTGTTTCCCTCTATAAACTTACCACATTAGTGTCCAAACAGTCACAAAATAAGATTTCATTTAATGGGGGGAAAGTATGCTAAAAAAACAGTGAAAAAAATATATGCACCAAGAGTATTAATCAGAGTAAACTATTTATCAGTTCAATGAGAAAAGTCTTAGCATTTCAAAGACACATTTTTTTCTTTTCCCCCTACAACTAACTACCTTAAAAAACTATATTACAGAGAGAGAGAGAAAAAAATGTGATTTAAAGCCTTCGCAAGCTGAGACTTGTAATGAAAACAGCTGTGATTTTAGATTTTTTTTTTAAAGATTTTTATTGGGGAATTGGGGGAAGGGGAACAGACAAGTTGCTGTCCTTTTGTTCTTCAGTCTAGTTGTGGAGGACGTTGCTTCACTGGCCCAAGTTGGCACCATCATTGCTCTCTTCCTGGGCAAGGCAGATTAGTCGCCGGCTTCTGAACGGCCAGTCACAGCAGCTGCTGGCCGCTCACGCTGGCTGCTGGCTACTCACGGTAGCCCATGGCAACCCACCTGCCGTCTCAGGCAACTCACGGCAGCCCAGCTCCAGGTTGAGCTGTTGTTCAGCATCCTAGCTGTAGAGGACAGTGTCACCGGCCCTCATATGTGGGATCCGAACCGGGGCCCTCTGGCATCCCAAGCCAGCTCTTAACCAACGCACCACTCGGCCAGCCCGATTTTAGATTTTAATTTTGTTTAAAAATGTTTTTCCATGTAGCAAAAATAAAATATCCGATAAAATAATACTCGATCCCTTGTCATTTCAAAATACACCATGCATTAAAACCATACAGTATCAAATTTTCTTCAGTAGGCATATACTCCTTTTATAATAAGGAACAAATTAGTTATTTTTTAAAAATACTATGCGATTGATATATTATAAAGGAAAATTATTTATAGGGTACTATTATAAGTATAAAACAAGTTATAAAATGATATGTATATTTTAAGCTAAGTATGTCCACTGGCTTAGAAATGTACTGCAAAATAACTAGAAGATATATTAATTGTAATATTGGCTGCAGTAGACAAAGTGGTGAAGTGACTTGCTGAGGTCTTATGGTCGGTCAATGAGAGGCAGAGCTGGAACATATTTTACAATTCATGCTTTTCCATTCCAGCTCATATGAAAGGGTGTAAACTGCTTAACTTTTAGACTTTAGAGGGTGCTAACTGTTTATGCACTGATCAGTGCAGCCCTCCAACAAAGGGCAAAATCTTACATTGGATGTATTGGGTCTTTGGAAAAGTCATGACACGTATTTTGTCTGTTTTTCTTTCTTTTTTTTTTTTTTTTAAAGATTTTTATTGGTGAATTGGGGGGATGGGAACAGTGCTGGGGAATTAGGGGAAGGGGGACAGACAAGTTGCTGTCGTTTTGTTCTTCAGTCTAGTTGTGGAGGATGTTGCTTCACTGGCCCAAGTTGGCACCATCATTGCGCTCTTCCCGGGCGAGGCAGATCAGTCGCCGGCTTTTGGACGGCCGCTCACTGCGGCTGCTGGCCGCTCACGCTGGCTGCTGGCTACACACGGTAGCCCATGGCAAGCCACTGCCACAGGGACTGCAGCCCACGCCATCACCGGCGACTCACAGCAGCCCAGCTCCAGGTTGAGCCGTTGTTCAGCATCTTAGCTGTAGAGGGCAGTGTCACTGGCCCTCATATGTGGGATCCGAACCGGGGCCCTCTGGCATCCCAAGCGAGTTCTTAACCATCGCGCCACTCGGCCGGCCCCTTGTCTGTTTTTCAAAGGTCATTTATTTATATAAAGAACAAAGATCAATCAATGATATATTGCCCGTTTTGTTCAATAACCTTTTGCCATCTTTCAGTGAGCTTCATAATTCCTCGTTCATAGGACCTGTCTTTATTTGCGAAAAACTGAACAAGGTGTTGATTTGCAGCCTCATCTGAATTGAACGTTATACCACTCAAGGAGTTTTGAAGAGAGTGAAACAAGTCAAAATCTGACAGTGCAAGGTCAGGCGGGTATGGTGGGTGTGGCAACACATTCCATCCAAGCTCCAATAATTTTTGACGGGTGATCAAACTTGTGTGTGGACTCACATTGTCGTGATAGAACACAACTCCTTTACAATTGACAAGCTCTGGATGTTTCAGGATGATGGATTTGTTCAAACTGTCCAATTGCCGACAGTACACATTTGAGTTGATTGTTTGGTTCCTTGGTAGGAGTTCAAAAAACACGACACCTTTAAAATGCCACCACACTGAGAGCATAACCTTCTTCTGATGAATGTCTGCTTTCGATGTCATTTGAGGCAAATCATCACGTGGGGACCAAGGCCATTTGTGCACCACATTGTTGTAAACAATCCACTTCTCATCACCAGTTATCCGGCGCTTCAAAAAAGAATCGTTTTTCTCACGTTTAATGAGCATATTGCAGATGTTTATACACGCTGTCAAACGAACTTCTTTGAGTTCATGAGGAACCCAAATATCGAGCTTGCTTATGTATCCCAGCTTCTTCAGGTGGTCATGAATGCTTGAATGATGGCTGTTCAATGTCTCTGCAGTCTTTTGTGTCATGTAACATGGATTTGACTCGATCAATGCCTTTATTTTGTTTTCATCAACCTCAGTGGGCCTCCCTAACCGAGGAGCATCGTTGAGATCAAAATCACCAGTGCAGAATTTCGTGAACCATTGTTGGCACTGACATTCTTGTAAAGCATTGTCACCGTAAACCTTATGCAAATTTTCACAAGCTTGATGCGCGTTCTTCCCTTTATGGAAGTAAAACCGTAAAATGTGGCAAAAATGCAGTTTGGTCTTCCATCTTCAACTTGTAAAATCTCCAAAACTCAACCAAATCACTCAATTTTTTTTTAGAATGAAGCTAGAACTGTCAGCTGTCATATGACATAGCAATAACATAGACGTGAATGACTCTAGTACTTCCAAAAATGAACTAATGCTATCTGTTGCAAACATGTGTCATGAGTTTTCCAAAGACTCAATAGCTGAAATTTTCAACAAAAATAAGTTTTTAAAGTGCTATAGTTTTTCTTTTTAAACAATGAGAAATGCTCCCTCAATTGGCTCTACTAGGCACCATTCAATTCAACTGAAGTTTGCTGTGCTGTCAAGGGACTGTGATGGGCCCATATAAGTGCTCACTCACAGGGGCTTTACCATTCTAGAGAGGGAAAGAGATATGCACGTAAATGACTATGCACCTAAATGATGACACACAAGGCAGGCCTGAGATGTGCCCAGATGGTCTCTAAACCAAGGGCTATGGGAACATCCCAGAGGAAGATACATGAATTCTTAATTCTTCTTCGGATAGGAAACACTCATTAAAGGCAGGACTTTTTTCTTTCTTTTGTCCCCCCCACCCCATATACAATGGGTAAAAACAACTGGTTGTCTAGATGGCATAGCTGGAAAAATATGTAACCCAGACTCAGAAGACCCAAGACTATCACAGACATATTTCTTATAAGCTATATGAGGTGTGGCAATTAAGTTTGCGAACTTGTTGCAATGATATTGCTAACATTTTTTGATATCAGAGGAATTATTCATTATGAATTTGAACCAACTGGATAAACAGTTAACCAAGTTTACTATTTGGAAATGCTGAAAAGGCTTTGTGAAAAAGTTACACCACCTGAACTTTTCGCCAAAAATTCATGGCTCTTGCATCACGACAATGCACCAGCTCACAAGGCACTGTCTGTGAGGGACTTTTAGCCAGTAAACACTATGTTGGAACAGCCTCCCTACTCACCTGATCTGGTCCCCAGTGACTTCTTTCTTTACCTGAAGATAAAGGAAATATTGAAAGGAAGACATTTTGATGACCTTCAGGACATCAAGGGTAAGACGACAACAGCTCTGATAGCCATTCCAAAAAAAGAGTTCCAAAATTGCTTTGAAGGGTGGACTAGGTGCTGGCGTTTGTGCATAGCTTCCCAAGGGGAGTGGTTCGAAGGTGACCATAGTGATATTCAGCAGTGAGGTATGTAGCACTTTTTCTAGGATGAGTTCACCAACTTAATTGTCAGACCCCTGGAAGAACTTCAAGAAAATCATTTGCTACAGTGAACACAATACTTGAAACTTTCAATGAAGATTACAGTGAAGGATGGCAGGGAGTATTCCTTTTCAGGAAAATAACGTGCAAAGTCTATAACTTGGAATAGAATACAGGAGGGTCAGCATTTTAGATCTGCAAATATGAGCTATAAGAAACAGATAACACAAGGAAAAATAACTAAGTGGTACTAAAGCAAAATTTATAACTATTGTCCAAACTTCATTAATTCGATCTGAGAATGACTGCTACCCACATTCCAATATATTTTTGCCAAAGTAAATGCCTGACTGTAAAAATAGAATGCTGTTCTTTGTGCTAGTAAGAATTTAGCACTTGTCTGGTATTTCAAATAAAATTTTACATAGTCTTTATTATTATAATAAAAAACAAATAGAGGCTAATGAAAATACAGAATTATTTTAAAACATTAAAAAAAGGTGCTAGATTCCACTGATAAACTATATGGGGAAGAAATAAACCAAAAGGTGAATGGTGAGGAAGAAATTAGTTCTGAAAATCGTGGATATTCACTATAGCATAGTTAATTCATAGCCAAGAAAGTTCACAGTAAAAATGATACTGGAAAGCTCCACATGTTGTGCTTGAAAAATTAAGTATGAAATTAAGAAATTTAATAAAAATTAGGTAAATGAACAAATGTCTTATTTCAAAGGGGAGAAAAAAACAGCTGGGCTAAACTAGAGTTAAATTACATAAAAACTCAAAATAAAAACGATACAGCCTATTTAGGGAAAGGAAAGTTGTGTCCAAATTGGTAAAGTTGAAAAAACTTTTCCACAGTAACCTGAAGAGTTCCTGCTGAATTCTCTCTTCTATGTCACTTCCCAATACATTATCCCTTTTAAAAAATTACTATTATAACAATTATTAGATCCTAAGAATTTCATTACATATACTGCAACTTAAAACCATGGGGAAATATTTTTAGGAGAAATAAAGTCTAATAATCCCCATATAAACTTGAGGGCATACACTGTTCTACTTTAATGAAATACATCTCTCTCTAGTTAATAAGGAATGCCACAAATAGAGAAAGGAGGGGTTCATAAAAATGGGATCCCAGCACAAATCTCAATGCTCATTAATGTTTGTAAAATCCTCACCCTCAACCAAAAAGAAACCTAAACACACACAAATAGGCTATTCCAATTTAATTCTGTTATGAAAACAATAGGAAATGGAAGCAGGGTATTTGATAAGCTCAATTAGCAGGAGGATCTAATGAAGTGATGACATGCCATCATGACCTCAGGGGTTAAAGATGCAATTTTCCATCTGGCAAGACCTAAATTTCCAATGCAAATACTGACACCACCTGCTGTATGTTACTAGGCATTACCTTGAGCAGTCCCTAAGCATTTTCCTTACCACAAGTGTAGCTTCAAGATTTTTTTCTTATTTCACTCTGCAATGTAACTCCTTCTCCATGAACAGAAATCAAAAATAAATTCTAGATAATGGTTCACTTGAAATAAGCATTAAAGCCATACTAAAGCATTAAATTACCAATCACAGTAATAGTAAAAATATCATGATCATTTTTCTTCTAAGTCACAAATGATGTTGTGCACCTAAGAATCATTCCAATTAACAGCTCCCTATGTACTCATATGTTCTCAATTAACAATCTCTTGCTACTGAAATGGGTACTTGGGGCATGTCTGATAAGAATCAGGTTTATAAAACCCCCTCACAAAATGAAAATTCACTGTGTTTTTAAACTTAATATCGCTCCTTGAGTAACGCAATGGTAAACTCTTTTTAATATTTTACATACCAAGGGCAAGGAGCTCATTTGTGAGTGTTCAGACCCTTAGATACAAATGTTACCAAGAATCATGTTATTAAGCTCTGAGGCTGTATTTTTTATACTCTGAATAATGGATTCTGTAAGCCAGTGATCAGCCAATGAATGCACAGTTCTCACTGTGATTAGAATTGATTAGGTTTGTGTCCTGCAATGTTTACACAGGTGCCACAAGCACCCACAGGCACACACCTGCAGATACAAACACACACACTTAACTATACAGCACTTAACTATAAATCTTAAAGTTTATAGTTTACAAAACTATAAACATAGGTTTGGATACCCAGTCTTGATATTTCATATTGGGCAATCAACAGTAAGCACTGAATCCTTACAACTGTCTGTTTTAACACCTATTTTCCAGGCTGTACTATTTTGTTCTAGTAAAATTAACTTTTCACCATCTGCACCTCCTCCCTAAGCAAATTCAAGTCCCTCATTTTGATCCAGTTACTTCTTAAAGTATTTGGTGGCTATATGGGGCTTCTCTTAATCATTAAGATTTATCTCCCAGGTTATTTCATTTTCTTCCTCCTAGGTAAGCAGGTATTCCAGATATGGGAATGTGTACAATTCATAAGTAACTCAAAACTTACTTGGCTTTCTGAATCCACACACAGTAGTCTGAAATGTAGAGATCATTTAGAATGTAAGCTGGATCGCTTTCCTGAAAAATTTTGTGAATATCCAGTAGACACTTTAAAACTGCACTTTTACCTGAAGAAAATTTAAAAAAATAAAATCATCCTTAAGAAAAAACATCTGACTTTTTTAAACTAAGAAATCCAGACACTGAGAGGTAATATATTTATAGAAGTTCAGAGTGTTAATCATTTTTTAGAATATTTTTAATATTCCTTTATTGCATGAAATTATATCAGTACTACTAGGTTCAAAGCTCGTTCCTTCCTTAAGAATTATGAATAATCCTTATACTCTACTGTTATAACTAATTAATTGTGGATACCATAAAAACACTATGAAACACAACTAGGTATGTTAAACAAAAGGAAGTAATCCTAATTAAACGAATATTTACATGCATCATAACTTTAATTAGATAATGTTCTTCTAATTCAAGCTTTCAAAATACCATGGGAAATTACATTTTTATTTTCAAACTTTGTTATTTCTTATGGTTACATTTTTTTATCAAGGAATTGTCTAGTTCACCTTAAAGAATAAAAGAAAACTCAGACTAGAAACTAAAATATCATAGCACTACTTCAAAAATAAGCTGACAAAATCACTTGGAAAAAAGCCATCAAGTACTACAGTCTTGTTCAATCTAATTATTTCCTCCTGGTTATTAAATGAACCTAATTTTAATCCCAACCAAAGGCTACAAAAGAAACTTTTCACAACTCAACAATTTCCTAGGTGTTGCAAACTTCATGACATTTCCTGAAATTTATTAAATATAAGGCAAATTACTAAATGTACAGTAGTACCACTTCTTTCGAGCTGTAAGTACAGCATTTTCAGTTTAATTGTTTCATTCATTATAGTCCTAAAACATGAAAATACTGTATATTGATTTCATGAAGACACTAGGTGTGCTTTCATCAACATTTCCCACTTGACTTTTAGATATGATAAAAAAAAAATCATGAGCTAGATAATGACATTTCAAGGTACCAAAACTGCTGCCACTAAATTTTTAACACAATTAATATTAGAAAATAAGCTTCAAAAAAGCTGGGACTTCTGTTTTATTTAGTGGTTAATCCCCAATATCTAGAACAGAACGTTGCTCAGATTTTCAATATCAATGCTTTAAGAATGCATGAATGAATGAATGACACAATAATTTCCCATTTAAACCCTTCTAATTATTTCATCCAATAGCCTCACACACCAACTCCTAATGATTTCTCCTTGGAAATGCCCCTAGTAACTGCCCTTTCTCCACCACCTCCTGACCACCCATCCTCACTCATACTCTCATCATCTCATGCCTAGATTATAAAATCTTCTTCCTTATCCCTCGTATTACAGACTTTTTTTCCCTTTTAGTCCGTTGACGTACATTTTTTCATGCATTGCTTTCATCAAGTCACCTCCCCGCACATGCTTTCAAGGCTCTATGGACTTGTCCAGGGTCTTTTTCCCAATGGATCCCCCCTACACCTGGAATACCTTTTCTTCTCCACTTGACCTAATGGAATCCTAGTCTGCCTTGAAGGCCTGGCTAAAGTCTTCATCCTTCAGGAAGCCTGAACTGACTTCCCTAGTCATCAGAGCTCTTCACTAACCCCTGCAAAGGAAAGCAGAGGAAAGGAAACTCAGTTGATCCTCCCCATAGCCTCACCTTCTCATTTCACAGAAGCAGAACCTGAGTTCGGGGACAGTAAGACACTCAGAGTGCCATTGAGTTGAGGGCCCAGGACCCAAATTCTGATCTTACTGGCTCCAGAGGCGATCCACTGTGCTATTCTACCCAGATGTTTTTGGCCCATTCAGTCTATATCACAACACTTTTTATTATTCAAGAGTTAAGTAGGTAGTAAGTTCAAAGCAGGGGCCATGCCTTTTAAAAAGCTCTAAACTATTTATGTGGCTTCCTCATATGCAGCTGGGAAGAATGCCAATAAAAGTTTCATTGCTCAATGGGTTAAGAAAAATAAATAGTCATGCATTCTGAGAAACGCATCATTAGGCGATTTCGTCATTGTACGAACATCACAGAGTGCCTCGACACACAACTAGATGGCACAGCCCACTGCACACCTCGGCTCTGTGGTACAGCCTACTGCTCCTGGGCTGCAACCTGTACAGCATGTTCCTGCACAAAACGACGAGATTAAATCAAGCATCAGAGAAGATGCAATTGACACATGTGGTAAGCACCAGATACATGAGGCCGCTGCCGGTGTAACACGGCTACTGTTTTACAGCAAACTTTTTTTTCGTGAGTAGAGAGTACACTTTAAGTTGACAATAAAAAGTACAGTAAACACATAAACCAGTAACACAGTCGTTTATTATCATTATCAAGTATTATGGACTGTATATAACTGGATGTGCTGTGTTTTTATACGACTAGCAGTACAGGTTTGTTTATACCAGCATCACCACAAACACGTGAGGAATGGGTTGTGCTATGACATTACCATGGCTACATTACTAGGAGATAGGAATCTTTCAGCTCCATTATAATCTTATGGGACCACCGTATGTCCTTGAAAGGTCATTATTGGGCGCATGACTGTACTTATAAAGCCTAAAACTACATTTGGTGAAGTCAAAGTCAGAGGTCTGACTTATCAAAGTGGCCCAGGTTAACTATAGTAAATGATTAGTGGGAATCCTTCTCCCTACTGCAGGCCAATTTTAATTACAAAGTAGACAGTGTTGAAGGCAGAGTTTGATGACAGGAGGAGGAAATACAGTAGGCCCTTGGATAACTTCATTTTGTTGAACTTTGTTTCATTATAACATTGTAGGAACTTAACTCTTGTTTATATCAATTAGCCTATGGTAAAATTGGTTTTGTTATATGTCTTTCACTTAAAGTCACAGAACCTACTGATGATGTTAAGTGAAGATTTCACTGCACAATCAAAACTCACAGAAGCAATGAGACCAAATTAGCCACGTTATCCAAATAGAAAAAAAATCAAGGGAGAACTAACTGAACTATAAGAATTTTTTGAACAGTTTTAATTGCCACCGAGAAGAAAATACAGGGCAAACATATGTCAATTTCTCTCTCTCTCTCTTTCTCTCTCAGTGGGTAGGGTATAGGTGGGAGTTTATTTTTAAGATAACTACCAACTTAAAGTTTTAAAAGTCAACAACAGGTCTTTACAAAAACAAACAAATTTGAAACACATATAAGCTCCCTACAATGTAACATCCCAGAATACTGCCTCTCAGGATCACATACTTACTAATATTGGCAGGTTAAGAGAAATGCAGGATTTGGAGCAGGGCCTCACAGCAAATGAGTGAAGTGAAGAAAAGGGGGTAGGTATGCCAGCCAGTTTGGATGACAGTGTGAAAAGAAGTAGATGTGGGAGTTAAAATGGGGTGGATTCAGGGTATAACAGGAGCAGATGGCTCAAGTAGGGAAATGGGGGGAGTAAATAGGTGAGTTTGGTAGAAGTCAGACTGTGACAAGGAAGGGGAAACGAATGTCATCAGACAGGACTGAGGTAACAAGGCCTAAACATAGGCATGGGCAGTAGGGATAAAAGACCCTACTCCAGAGATTTTAATGAAGAAAGGTATGGAATTCAGGTCACTCACATATTTAACGAGAATCCATAGCAACCAATACCTAATGAAATTATATAGCCTCATTTAGCAGACATGCCTAAAGTTGAGGATGTCCCCTTACTAAGGCCCACAGGCAAATTCAGACCTTCTAGTTACCACAAAAGAATAATAAAAGGAATGTCAAAAGTAATAATTTATTTTAATTTAAAGAGTTTACATTGTATTTGCATGTTTTGATCTATTTTTTTCTTTAAAAAATACACATACACATGGAAAAAACCATTAAATATATATAAACGATATTAACAGTATTTGTCTCTACAGTCATTGAACAAATATGTGAGTGCCTGATGTGTGCCTGACATTGTTTAATATGTGGGATTACAGTTGTTTATTCTTTGTACTTTCCATTATTTTCAAAATTCTCCACAATAAACATATGTTTAACAAAAGGTTAGACATACTTGATTATATAACCAATCCTTGAAATACTGATGAAGAATGCTAAAATATTTAATTCATACTTAAATTCTCTTTAAAATGTACTTTTGAACAACTAAGAAACAATATTTAAATCAGATAGTTTTAGAAAATTACAAAATTACATGGAAGGCAGTTTAGAAACAGAAAGTTACGCACTCTTCAAAAGTTATATTTTCATTGTAAGTCTTATTCAAACTCTTGGGTTGTCGGAAAAGTCATGACGTATTTTTTCTATGTTTTTCATTGCAAAAATGCATCATGACTTTTCCAATAACCCAATACTTTCACAGTATGCTATGTGACAAATAATGTAAAAGATAACTAGGCTACTGGCAGCTGACAATCGAGAACAAAAAGTACATTAAAACAATCCTTTCCACAAGAATGTGTATGTTACACCAAGGTTATATTGATCTCTTTTGTTCCCACTAAATCACCATAGAAGATTACAACATCATAGTCAAGAGACTCAGGAAGCATGCAGCTTCTTTTATCTCTTGTGTACTGACTGCTCTTTCCCTCAAGTTGTCAACTACTTCTCTAACAGCTATCAACAGAGGAAAAACTGGCCCTCCTCCAGGATATCACTTGGCCAGCGGCCAGAAGCCTTTGGGGACTCAAAGGACATGACGGCTCCTTTGGGGCTATGTCCAGTCGTGGGCTCCTCACACATCATATGGTCATAACAAACTGCTTAGGCCTAAATCCAACAGAATGATTTCTGCTCAAGGACACAGAAGGCAAGTGACCATTTCCAGCCAGATCACTGCCTAGTCCAAAGCAGGAAAAGGAAGGCACCTTGCACAGTAACCACGGTAACTTTTTTTACTACAGCAATGAAGAGAGCTATGATATTTAATCTCCAGAGCTAGGGGTTCTCTATGATCGAGACAGTCTGCACTTAAGCCAACCCTATCCACAGAAGAAAGGCTTCTGGGATGAAGATTTCCTGAAGGAGTTTAAAACTAGTAGAAGCACTTTAAAACTAGTATTCTGGTGTATAAAGGACAACTGTCATGAATGTTTTACTTCAGGGAAAAGGACTGTCTAATGACAACAGAAAAACATAATGACAAAGAAAAATATGGAGAACAGTAACAAGGAGATGGGCAGTAAACAGTATTTAACACATTGTCTGGCTATTCACTCTCCAGCTTTCCTTTAAAGCAAAGGCAAAGTAAGAACAATGTGCCTCCCTGTTCTGGACACATGTGGCATCTCGGGCTAATGTACCTCAAGAATGAGTTGCTCTAAATTAGAAGCATCTAGGTACCTCGTTAGCGCAGTAGGTAGCACGTCAGTCTCATAAATTAGAAGCATCTAAATTAGGCTATTGGAAATCTTCCTGTTAGCAGACCAAGTTTTGCAATAATCTCATGGTTAAAGGCTCCCATCTTTAGGAGATTATCAGAATAGTGAATGTTTTTACTGGCTAAAGCCAGAATAGGAAAAATAATATAAACTGTTAACTCTATACAGTAAGAGCTAAATTTCTATTCAACTGTTGGTACATTATAGCTGCTATTTGGTGGTTTCCTGAGTATCTAGTTCTGCCCTTTAAAGTTTTGAGCTACCCTAGACAATAAGCCAAAAAGGGTAAAGGAAAAAGAGGTGGTTATTCAAAATAACTAAACAAAAGCACTGCTTGGTCTTCATTTGTAAATACTATCATTTAAAAATGTATAACTTAGTAAATACCTGGCTAGAATTCTGGGATTTTGATGAGACCACATTATCAGGAGGGATAACTTATGAATTATTTTTAACATTAACTTTCATTGCTCTTTGGACCATAAAAAGGAATAACAGAAAAACTGTGTCAAATTAATCAAAATTAAGAGAATGAAAGTGTGGTAACTTGTTTCAATTTCAAGCCCTGATAGGAAATAGCATAAAGACAAATCCCTAACAACACAAACATGTTAAACTTAGCTTTATGAAAGCTTTACAGTCCATTTAATATTTTTATCCTTAAATTCCTCAGATGCCATTTAAGCTTACATTTCTGAGTTGTAGTAAGAAACACACACTTAAAGCAATAATAATACTGACTATTTTGAACACAAATTTAGTTCCATATCACTGTTTAAATTATCCTTTGTTATTAAAATTACATGTTATCTGTGTAGTCACAAACAAAATTAACATAAAGCAAACATATAAATGTTCCCTTTGCCTGGAATGCACAACCCCCAACCCAACCTTCATTTACCATCAGGTCTCAGACTGGGCATTACTTACTCCAGGAACTGGGTTCCAACTCTCCCCCAAGCTGGTTTAGGTTCCTTCATAATTCCTGGCACACCTGTCCAGTCTATTAAGGTGGGGAGTAGCTACCCACTTGCTCTGCATCAAGAGCTTTTCATACATAGTATCATTTAATCCTACTAGTTAGGTACTTTCTTGCTTATTTCATAAATAAGGAAACTGAAGCTCAAGGATATGAAAGAATTGGCCAAGATCACAGCTGGGAAGCAACAGTCACGATTTGAAAATAAGTACGTCTGCCTCTCAGCCACTATGCAATAGATATGGTGTCTGTATTTATCACCTTCTGTGGCGAACTCCTTGATGAGAAAGGACATGGCTTTCCAACTTTCTTCCCTGGTCTGAACAATGCCTAGCAGATTACATGATCCATTCAGTAGAGGCTGGTTGTTGATGTGGTCTGGAGCACACAGAACCTGAGTTTAAAACACCCGATCAAACTGTTCAGTGAACATGTACTAGCTGCAACACCTGTTGTGACCTTTAGATTTACATTATTGCATCATAACAAAGGTGGAGTACATAATTTGTTTATACATTCCCTTATTACAGCCATATGGTATCCCTGATAAGACAAAAATGTAGCTGTGCCATCTTTCATACATCATTACACCATCAAAAGCTTAAATAATGAATTTAACCCAAGACTGCTTTTTGCCTTTTCTGCTCTAACAATCCCTCTTAGATTAGCTGGTTTGAGAGGATAACCTTGACATTAACTCCATCTTCCTCCTTAAGTCACCTGTCAAAGTAGTGGTTGTGTTAGTTCAGAAATACATGGCTGGATGTCACCAAAATTACATAATGGTAGCATGACTAATTTCACTTTCTTTAGACAGTTAAGAGTGAAGCATCCAAGTTCAAGGTAGAACATTAAAAAAGAAAATCCCATCTATACAGTAAGTATAAAAGTAGAAAGGTTAAGGGGAGGGGGGTTGTCACTTTGAGGGGTAAAAAGTATAACTATTGCACTGTGTTGTACAGCTGAAACTAATTCTAAAAAATGTGTATTTCATAAT
>NW_017732033.1:385218-399735 GCF_001890085.2 Hipposideros armiger
TTTAGCTGAGCCATCCTGCTACCTGTTGGCAGCTCAGCGGCTGCTCAGCTCGGGCTGGACTCGAACCGCTGTTGCTCAGAGCTCAAACTCATGAGCGAGCTCTTAACCAACTGAGCCACTCGGCCGGCCCTTTTTTCATTGTTGTTTTAATTAAGACCATTATACTTCATTTCCCCCATAGATGTTACTTAATATTAAATTTTTTTACTTATTTTTTGGAATTAGCTTAGTTCTTAATTGGGAAAACTAAAACCGTGCATGAAGTCAGAAAGAAGAAATATATAGGAAGATAACTGGATTCCTCAAATGGTTCATGAAAGGAAAAAACAAACCCAGGTGCCAGGCTTATGAGCCCCTTTGGTGATGTGAAATGCTTATCAGTATGTCAAGGCAGAAGGGAAGAAACCAAACCTTTTGATACCCTCACTATATTATAGTGAGAGTGCCTGCTTACTGATAAATGGTTTGCATACCAGTAAAAATGACTTGTGCTTCTCTATATTTTAATCAATGTACATTAAATATAATTTAGTAAAAATAATTAGATATCTATATCTACATGCAAGTTTAATTTATATTAAAAGATTACATGAAAATTTTGATCATTAAATTAAGATTTTAGAATTCTAGTCCCAAATTCTAAAAGGCTAAGGAAAGATCATTAAAAAGCTAAATATAAGTAATTGTGCAGTTCTTAACTAATCTTTCTATAAAGTAAAAATGATAATAAGCCAAGAATCTGCTTGCTCTTGGTGTGATCTCTTAGCTGTTGGGTACTTAATCTGAATCTCTTTCCACACGTATAAATTGAGGGGGAAATGTTTCAGAACTGCTGTGCAAATTAAATGAGACAATCAACATGTAAACACTTTATACGTGACAAGAGAAGGAGAGCAGATCACACAGATCAAGGGCCCTGGAACTCCCTTTACGAGTTTCTACCCCACTGCCTGTGCAGCACCTGCTCAAACACTCCTTCCTCCTCCATACCACTGCTAATGCTCCAGTTCTGATTGTATTACCTGTCTCCAAACTACTTGTCTTCAGACAAGAATGGTGGTGTCCTGTCTTCTCCATACCACTACCTCATCCCCTTCAATGACTCTATCCTTGGTGTTACTGCCAGGTGACTCTGACTTCATAAGCCTGGCACAGACCATAACACCAAACTTTCCAGTGGTCCCTCACTGAACAAGACCGAGTCTCTTTAGCAAGTCACTGCAGGCTCTCCACAGTCCTGCCCCAACACACCGTTCCCACCTCTTTCCTTCAATTCCCCTTCACATCCCAGGCTTCCAAACCAACTAGAATATTTGCCATTTCTTAGACATATACAACTTTTCTTTTCCTCTCCCTTTCTTTACCTTCTATTTTCTCAGGGAATACCTTCTTCAACTCGTCTTTTCTAAATCCTACACATTCTTTATGTAATAACTACCACTAAACCTCGTTCATTAGGCCAATGCTGTTTGCTTCTTCCTGTTGAGACCCTCACCCCTCACCCATACTCAAAAGCACAATGGAGTCAGAGTGAGGTATGGTATTGGAGTCCTGCGACTTATCCTCTCCACCCTGACAGGCACTGGCTGACAAGAGGAACAATGTAAAGTGAGTGGAATGCGATCTTTTGCTTTGCTTTGCTTTTTTTTTTTAAGGTTTCCTACCTCCTTCCACACCTAATCTGGAAACCCACACAGGGTTAAGACTGTCTCAAGGTAGGGCTGAAGGAGCAGAGACCTGGGGCAAGCCCTCAGTGCAGCTGAAAACTAGCAGGTCCAAGAAGGTGTGAGAAACAGAGCCTGGCACCTGGCTTGCTTTAGTGGAAATCAAAAACTAATGACACCCATTGGCTGACTTGGGGTCTCAGAATTACCATGACTCTTATAGTATTAGTTTAAATCTTACAGTATTGTTCATATTTAAACTTTTGAAAAAAATTATATTAAAGAGCATTGCTTTCTACTTCTTTTTAAGTCCCCCAACCTGGCAATACTACATACCCACATAACAACAGGCTTACAGACAGGGCGTGCATATCTTCAGTTTGCACAGGCCTTCTTACTCCTAATTTTCTTAACCCCTACCATCCTCATTCAGTCACCCGCTGGACCAAGTAGTCATCTCGGTTTTCTTCTCCTAATATTAAGGAGCCTACTCTAATGGGAACCAACTAAACCAGCTACATCTCATTTTGTAGGGAGGAGAAAGCAGCGGAAGTGATCCCCTTCAACACTGGCCATGACTGGGGATGGAATGCAGCCAAAGCCCAAGTTCATTCTGAAAGGGCTCCCCTCTAATCCTGTATATACACCTATAGCAAGGCTAGGCACATTTTTCTGTAAAGTGCCAGAAAGTAAATATTTTGTCTTTGCAGGTCACATAATGTTGCAACTTCTCACCTCTGCAGTCGTATCACTAAAATAGCCATAAGCAATATGTAAGTGGATGGGCATGACTAAATTCCAATAAAGCTTTATGTATGGGCACTAACATTTGAATTTCATATCATTTACATGTCATGAAATACTATTTTTCTTTTTCTTTTTTTTTTTAACACGTAAAGATGTAAAAAAGCATTTTTAGCTCACGGGCTATACAGCATGGATTTGGCCTGTGAGTGGCAGTTAAGGTATTTTCTTAAGGGACTTTTTCTTTGGGTCTTGTAAATACATTTTGTATCTTATCCTTTGTCTTATCATTCCTATTACACAATAACCTTCTTCAGAGCTAAGACCAGGTCATACATACATAGCCTTATAACTCTTTGCTGATTCTTTTATACAGTCATCTCCCCTTGGATGCGGGGTACACGTTCCAAGCAAGACCCTCAGCGAATACCAAACCATATATATACTGTTTCACAGATAGGTTTGTTCTTACTGTAGATCATAGTACCTCAGCATATGATTCTTTTTTCTTTCCTTATTGACAACTTTCATCTTTTTACTTAATGGAAGCACTTTAGGGCTTCTCTTTGGCATATGTGAATTGCCAACACCACTACTCTTACGCTTTGGGGGCTATGTATTAATTAAAACAAGGGCTTGAACACAAGCACTGTGATACCTTGACAGTTGATCTGATAACCTAGAGGGCCACTAAGTGACTAATAGGTGGGTAGCATATGGACACGAAGGACAAAGGGATGATTCACATCCCGTGTGGGACAGAGCAGGACAGAGAGAGATTTCATCATGCTACTCAAAACAGTACACAATTTAAAATTTATGAGCTGTTTATTCCTGGAATTTTCCATTTAATGTTTTTGGACCATGGTTGGTTGTGGGTTACTGAAACTGCAGATAACGGAGGGGGGGGGACACTACTGGAATGCTTTGCACAGAGAAGGAATTTGGTCTGTTGAATAAATGCTGTGTGATTGCAACAGGATCTTCATTCATTAGGGTTAAATAAAATGTTTTTGTTCTCCCAAATCTGTCTTTAATGTGTATAATTTTCTGTCTTTATTCTCTTTACTTAAAGTAGACTTACAGTTACTTCCTTACAAATTCAGATCAACAAAAACAATCTCAAACTGACTTTAGATTTATTAAAAGAGGCACTAACTGTACAAGTTTTTTTAAAGCCATAATATTCAAACCATATATCTAACCTCTTAGGGTTTTTTTGTTTTTCTTTTTGTTTTTTTACATTGCTCAGCTCAGAAACTGCAGAAATTAACAAAACTTATATTATTGGGTTATTAAAAAGTCATGACGCATTTTTGCAATGAAAAACATAGAAAAAATACATCAGGACTTTTCCGACAACCCAATAAATAAATACTACAAGAAATACAATATAGATTTAAATTGGATATACAGTTGACCTTTGAACAATATGGGTTTGAACTGCATGGGTCCACTTATACATGAATTTTTTGCAGTAAATATATTGGGAATTTTTTTGGATTTGTAACATGTTGAAAAAATTCGCAGACAAGGTATAGCCTAGAAAATATCAAAAAAATTAGGAAAAAAGGTATGTCATGAAGGTGTAGCGTATATATAGAAAGTAGTCTATTTTATTCTTTAGTACCATAAAATTTATACAAATCTATGATAAAAAGTTAAAAATTATATAACAATTCAGTCATTAATGTATAGGTTAGGCTACCATAAAGCAGTCATATTGCTGCTTCTTTGTTATTAATGCATAAATCATTCCTTATACCTGTAAATAAACATGAATTTCTTTTTCATTGTCTTTCCAGTTTTGATGTCTAGTGTCAGTAATACATATAACACCTACGGTGTTTTGTATCATATAAGACAATATTGATGTAGGTACTGATTGATGATTCATCTTGTAAACATGATGTAAACTTACCATATCAATAAATATAGTACTGTACTGTAAATGTATTTTCTTTATGATTCACTTAATAACTTTATCTTTTCTCTAGCTTACTTTATTGTAAGACTACAGCATATAATACATATAACATACAAATTATGTGTTAATCAACTGTTTATACTTTTGGTAAGGCTTCCAGTCAACAGTAGACTATTAGTTAAGTTTGGGGGTAGTTAAAAGTTATACGTGGATTTCTGACTGTGTGTGGGGCCATTACCCCTAACCCCTGCGTTGTTCAAGGGTCAATTGCATGTATAAGTAAATAAGAGATCAGCTAATTTTAAGCCATCTCCCACCAGTAAGCATTAGTATATAACTCAATTTTCCAAAGAACACTAACAATTTAAGATATTTTAAGGAATTTTTTTGTTGTTGCAAAATAACCATAAGCTCTGTGTGTGGCAATTGGAAGGAAATTTATTATTTGTAAACCATATGGAAATTGCTGCCCCCTACAGAGTACTTTAAAAGAACAAAGAATGTTTTATATAAACGTAACCCAGAAATTATCATGAGAGCAACCTAAAAAATTTCAGTGATTAACAATATTTAATGAGTAACAGAATTATTAGATGAAAAAAAATTCTATGGAGATAACTGGAATTTTATTTTCTACACTGTACTGTTTGTATATAATATCCTTCTATACAGAAGTGTATGTATAAACTCACAAATGCTCTGAGGATAAATAATACAGATAAATGGGAAGAATGTGTCAATTCAAGAGTTTGGGAACACAAATTTGGGCACTGAGGAAAAGATGAGAGTAAAAGGAATTTGCTTTGCCTTGTGGAAGAAAAATGCAGGGAGAGTAGGACCAAGAACTGGCTCTGTCATGACCTCACAGCAGTCTTCCTCTCCTTGTCACAGATTCCAGCAGCAGCTCCCACACTCCAGCTTGGAAGCCCCTCCTTTCTTAGATTAGTTGGTATGTAAGTAAGTGGCCAGCAAACACAGGTACAAACAGTACTTCAATATTTGATTTGAATTCCATGCTATTTAAATTTCCTGAAAGCACCATGGTTGTTCAAATCTTAGAAATATTTTAATTGCAGTGGGGTCCTGACTAGGAAGTAAAATGATCAAGAACAAGTTAGAATGAGGAAGGAAATGGAAAGTAAGAATTATCTCTAGAGTGGAGAGCAGAGAATTAAGTGATAATATTAAAGAAGTACAGACATCAATTCTGGTGACCAGTTAACTCAGATAGGAAAGGACCTGTCAACCAGTTTTAGAGGCTGTAGGGCAAACGTCAGGGTCAGACAGCATATCGACTCTGAATTTTCCCTGATGAAACAACTCCCTCATGCTACTCACTCACAATATTTCAGAACACTTCCCTCCATTATTCCATGTCTAAACACTACCTATCCTTCACGTCCCAGTCCAAATCTCATGTCCTCAATGAAGGTTTCTCTGATCCCTAGTGAAACATCACCACCTGTTCCTTTTCCTTTTGAACGACTTAGTCTGCATCTCGTCTAAGGTACTACTCTATATTGCATGTTTTGATGGACATTTTAGCCTCCCTACTAGTGCACATGCTCCCCCAATTCAGTACATACATCCAATTCACCTTTCTGCTGCTCTTCCTATTTACAGGGTACTCTCCACATCATAAAGTGTTTTCATAGATACTAACAGAATACCTGTGGAATGAGTAATAGATGAACTCATCAACCAATAATGAGTACTTTAGAACAACAGGAAATTAGTAAGAGCTGAGAATCAGAAGTCCAATGTCACAGAGGTCCCCTCTCAAGGAGGTTACATGTTTTAAGTGACGTAAAGGTAGTCAGTTTCCCTGGCTTTATACTTTCACTCACTCTATTTCTTCTTTGACCTACTTATTACAAATGCATTGTTTTAAAAAACTTGGTAGCTATGTAATTCCATGCCCACTCTACCCTGTTAGAATTTAAAGCTTCCTGGGGCCTGAGTTGAATCCCTCCTGTTCACTATTGTTATCTCCAGATCCAGCTCTGCACCCTGATGAAGCACCCAATGAATACTTATTTGTTGGGAGCCGTCTCAGAGCAGTGAGACTCTAGGCTGACTGCATGTGGAGAATGGCAGGGGGCTACAGACCACCATGTTCTGTGTGCTGGGGAAAAGGCTGCAAAACTTCATGTTGGGTGAACAGCAAAAGGGGAACTGCAGAAAAAGCCAGTAACCCAGCAATGCCCAGTTCATCTCCTGTGCCATGGAAAAGCAGAAGTTCCTGAACTAAAACCACCAGGTCCTCAGATGTCACTGTCTAATCATGAACTTAAGAACTTTGGAACTTTCCACCATGGCCTTGCTGACAGTTGCGATTTGCCTCAGTTTCACCTTACTTAAAATATATTATTAGTCTATGCTATGTAATAATGTAACTTGTTGCCAAGAGATTATCTCACTTCCAAACCCTTGCGTCAGGAACATGGGTTCCTCATTCCCCAAAAACCTCCTACCAAATCCCCGATGCTTAGCTAAGAAATTATTCCTGGTAAAAGAGGAACTTGCTCTCTATATAAGCAGTGTGCCTTTTAATAAATGCTGTCACTTTCTGCCATCAGCAGTTAGTGAACCTCCTAATCCCAATTTTGGTGTATGTGCCATCTCTTTTTTTTCTCAATTCCTCACGTCAATCAATCCTGCTCAGGGACCATTTGGTGGGTTCCTGGCCTGATCACTCAGGTGCCCCGGTTGTCGAGTCGGTTCTCAACACTTACTGAATCATTTTCAAAATAATTGTACCTTATGTACTTCCGGAGTAAAAATTAAAAGGCCTAACAATTCTTTAAAATGCCCATAATTGGGAATTTCTACAAATTAAATACAGATAAATGTCAACATTGGAAAATCCTAGTAATTTCACCTTTTAGTTTTCATGTTTGGGAAAATCTTTACAATTCAATAAAAAGAAGCATTTAAACTTTGGACTAAATAGATTCATCTGCTAAAAACAAATTCATCTTCAAGGTTGCATCAAAACTCAAAGCTCACACAATACACTTGCCATACCTCAATTTCTTGAGCAATCATTTTGCTTAAAGAAAAAGATCAGCTCCAAGTCCTGTGCTATGGTTATTCTTTTGTTTCACGTTGATTATGCTATTACATCTATCTACAGAAGAGATCAGTAAAGCAGTCATTTCTGAAAAATTGTTAAGCCCAGTAATGACTAATATATAAGGGCTACTCATTATATGAAGTAAAACCGCTTTTAATTGGTAACAAAAACTAATCTGAAGGTTGTTTCATGGGTTATAGCTGCCATGTAGCTACTAGTCATCAGACCTAAAATGTTTATAGAAAGGTTGGTTTCTGTTAGCCTTAAAAACAAAACAGAACCAAAAAATTTTATTTCAAATGTTAGCCAAAAAAAAATCTTTATAGAACTGTCTGAACAAAAATTACAATATTTTTCACAAAATGGCGAATAAATTTAACTTTGAAACATAGAAGCATAATAATCCCTACTTCTCAGATGACAATATGGATGAAATGAGATGTGGTATCTACAGAACTGAGCTCAGTGCTGGCAACAGAGAGTAGTTATTGAGCAGGTGTGGTTATTACTACTGTACTAGCATATTAAGGCAGGACTCTTTCTGACTTGCCTCCAATGAGGTTCACAAAGGATAAAATAGATACCAAGTAGTATTCCTCTTTTAACAGACACTAAACCCTCTATGCTAACCTCGTGGAGAAACTAATGAAAAACTGATTTGTAACTCTTTAGACTAATATTCACCTCCAGAAGTTTAAGCATAATGAGGTCCAGAAAAATCTCTGGACCAAGTTGCTAGAGTCCTATGGGATTTGTACCTTCCAAGGGGGAAGGGAGGAGGTGCTTTCCTGTTACCCTAAACCAAGAGAAAGGGGGTCTTAAGAGGGGCCCCTGAAGAGTGCAACCTACCTGCCCTGGAAATTGAGGAGTACAAAGACTAGTGTCTGACCCATACCTGATCAAACCTCCCATCAAGAAGCAAGGAGAAGCAGTACTGATGAGAGGGCCTGCTCTGGAAGCAAGGCGTATTTCCTGCAACCATAAAAGGGGCCCTGCTCCCCACTGCTGGTTCCCCAGCCAGGCCAGAGCTGGGGAAGGGAAGATTTATTTTTTTAATCAAGTTCAAAGGGGACATTTTAAGTCAGCGGTTCTCAACCTTCCTAATGCCGTGACCCCTTAATACAGTTCCTCATGTTGTGGTGACCCCCAATCATAAAATTATTTTCATTGCTACTCTATAACTGTAATTTTGCTACTGTTATGAATCGTCATGTAAATATCTTTTTGTTTCCCGATGGTCTTAGGCGACCCCTGTGAAAGGGTTGTTCAACCCCCAAAGGGGTCGCAACCCACAGGTTGAGAACCGCTGCAGTGAGACTCCTCTTGTAATCTAAAATGACAGAAAAAGCTATAGAATATTTATTGTGTATTACAGGATATATGTGTGTGTGATATGATATTGATAGGATACATATTCCATCCAGAAACAATAAAAGAATAGACTGAATAAGATCAAAGGGGGAGGGGAGAAAAAATTAAGTAGTTGTTTTCCTTCCACTTGATGATGTTCAGCCCTTTCAATATAATAATTTTATTACATGTTCAATAGTTGCTCAAGAGTATAGAAGAGTGAGGGATGACTTTATAATGATTATAAAAATTAATGAAATGTAGATATTAGTGCAAATAGTAAACTGTATGAACAACGTATACTCAAATATTGAACTAAGCACTTATAAACAGAATAAAATTTCTGAAGACATATTAGAAAAGCTGCTCTTTTTTGATCCCCTTCTTCCTTTATTTCCAATGAGTAACAGCAGCTGAGTGATGCTGCCATGCTTCTACCCACTCTTCCAAAAAGAATGGAAAAAGGAGGAGCAAGTGAAAGTTGAAGACAGGAACAGAGGTAAAAAAGGGGGGTTATGTGCCCCAAGATTATTTATCTAGGGAGGGCAAGTCCATGTTCAATGGCCCAGTGCTAAGCACTACTTAAAAGGACAAAGCAGGCTTTCTGGCCATAAAGGAATTCGGATTAGACAGATAGCAACAGTGAGAGATAAACATACAGTCTTCTGAAGGTGGGTAAGAGGTAGGAGAAGGAACCCAAAATTTAAAATAGCCGAAGTCCCAGTAAAGAATGCTTGTAAAGTCAGGTAAAGCAAATTCATGGCTCTTTAAAAACTCAGATCTTAGTCAATTAGTTGTAATGAAATATTCTGTAGATTCTAAAGCCTTCCTACATTGGTTTTGGAGGCTTGTTCCATTTAAGATCAGTATTTCTTTTGGGGAAAGTATTATTACTTTCAACTATAGAAACACTATACTGAACTCTATAATAAAAGGGCGATCATTGTGATTGCCATTTTTAATCATAAGTAAGCACAGGTTCATTCTTAGAAAACATTAAATGCCAAACCAGAGCTACCCCACTTAAATTATGGGGTGTCCAAATAACTGACTCTTAAATGGCAATAATAGCATCCCTGTACCGTTCACCTATACAAACTCAAGTCATAATCCTTGTCCAAAGAGCTCATCTCTGTGGCTTATGGCATGAATTCTAGACAGTGCAGCTCTTCTGTTTCAGTACCAACTAGCCACAATCCAAATGAGTCACAGAACTTGCTGTGCATGGTTTAGGGTTCTCATTCATTTTTAGCACACAAGGCTCCAGTGTGTTTTCTGTTGCTATCATAACACAGCTGATAAAACTGGTTTTAGCCAGATTGATAATGATGAAGAGTTAAGTCTAAATTTCAATTCTGATCTACTAAAACTGTTTTGAGTAATTGGTTACAGTGTAAATCAAGGCAATCAAATTTATTTTTGGTTACGCAATCACAAAACTGATTACTTTTCAAATAAAAATCCAGAGAACTAGATTACTTCCCAGAATTAAAAGTAACAAGTAATTGTGTGTGTGCATGTGTGTGTGTGCGTGCGTGTGCGCACACACAGGTACAGGGGGTTTTACCAGTTTTTCATCTGGAAACTGCATGTAACAGGATAATCACAACTGCATTCTCACTGTTTAAATCTATGAATAATGCTCAGATAATACAGCATAACTTAAGTTCAACAATCAGTCATTTATAGCAGATTGATCTTTCAAGGTAATTTTTGCAATGCAAGAATTATCTTGAATGCAAGGCAAGAAGAAACAACATGCAAGAAAACAAAGCTATTTCCCACTGTTAAAAGAAGATAGACTTAGGGCCGGCCAAGTGGCACATTGGTTAAGAGCTGACTTTGGGGCGCCAGCTCTGTGCAGCTGGGCCCTGGTTCGGATCCCACATTAGGGCCAGTGACACTGCCCTCTACATCTAAGATGGTGAACAACAGCTCAACCTGGAGCTGAGATGCCATGAGTCGCCAGCAATGGCATAGGCTGCAGCCCCTGCTGCAGTGGGCTGCCATAAGCTATCGCATGTGGCCAGCAGCCAGCATGAGCGGCCAGCACCAGTGTGAGCTGCCAAGAGCCGCTGTGAGCAGCCGTCCAGAGGCCAGTGACCCATCTGCCTCACCCGGGAAGAGCACAATAATACCAAGATCGGCCAGTGAAGCAACGTCCTCCACAACTAGACTGAAGAACCAAAGAACAGCAACTTGTCTGCTCCCATTCCCTGATTCCCCAACACTGTTCCCCTCTCCCAATTCCCCAATAAAATCTAAAAAAAAATTTTTTTTAAAAAGAAGATAGATTTAAATTAAAGGTAGGTTTCTCTAACATAGTGGCTCTTCTATCACATAATCAACAATCCTTCAAAATAAAATACAGCTAGTCTAAACAAACAGGATTAATAAAAAGGTATCTTTCATTTAACTATGATTCATTTTTACAATTCTACTTTAAAATAATCTACTTCGAATATGATTTCCCCACCAGGGCAAGAAGTCAGGGTTAGAAAGAAGTCAAAGAAAAACCTACATATACCTCTAGGAGGGACAAAACATTAGAGATGAGATTCTTCCTTTAAGCCAATAAAGTCACCTGAATGTAAAGGGGAGAAATTTCTTTCTTTCCCCTTCTTATTCAGAAGTCTTGAAATTAAGCCCCCAGAAGCACTCTTATCTAAGGAAAAAGGAATGATGAGAATCCCCAGGAGAGAATATAAAAAGTGACCATAAAGTATAGAAAATGACTTTTAGACAGAGAGAGGGAAAATGGTGGCTGTGAGGGCTCCCTGAGTTCTCCCTTGGAAATCACCACAATTTGAACAGATATAACTCATCAAAGGGACCTCTACTCATCACACAGAGCAGCTAAGAGACTCGCACAATTACTTGAAGGTGGGCAGACCGGGCGAGTGGGGCAAGAGGGAAGCGAGCTGCGTGGAGGCACACCCCTGGTTGCTGAGAAGTGGGCTCCAGGAGACAGATCGGAGAGTGTTCGCCCGGTTCGCTCCCTGTGCCTTGAGATCCCGTGGAGCGTGCAGTGGGAGCGCAAAGGTTTGCAGAGTCTAAGGCAGAAGCCTCAGGCCGGGCGGTGGGGGAAGAGAGAAGGGAGACGTGCGTGCGAAGGCGCAGTCCACACCTGCGGCTGTGGAGATGACAGATCCCAGGAGGCTGAACGGAGAGTGTTGCTGCACCAGGGCGGGCTCAGTCCCTGTGCCTCCATGGTCCCACGCCAGGAGCATGGCTGGACCATCTGAGGCAGAAGCATCAGCTCAAAACAGCGAGGGGACATTTTGTTTTGTTTTCTCTTTCTTGTTTTTCTTTTTCTCGGACAGAAAGCAAAAATCAACTGCATAAATAAGAACCCACCCCCACCCTCCTTTGGAAGCCCTGGCCCCCTCACCATCCCAGTCTTAAGCTGACCTGGAGGAGTAGTGTAAGATTACAGAGGTGCTCCTGCTCCCAGGGGGTTGAGGAACTCAGCCAGGAAGAAGCTGCAGAGTGTGGGCCTACCTACCCCGCCCCCACCTCTCCTGCGCAGCTTGGGAGGCAGGGCAACTTCAGCTGCTGAGTCACTTGCAGTCACTTGCAAGTAGGTGGCTTTTAGCAGCTCAGAAATCTCACAAACCCCCACAGCCTCCAGCGGAAAGAGTGCCCGAAGACGCACATCGAGCCTGACGGCTGTGCAGTTCTCAGTGTGCCTCTGGGCAGGCGAGAGCAGAAATGGCATTGACTTTGTAAATACTAATAGTCACACCTCATCACCCCATTCATCTAGACCAGCATTGCCAGGGCCACTCTAGGCACCAGGTGGCCGACTTTCCCCCCACAAGACGCAGAGGAGCTTTTGTACAGCAAAGGACAACCTGGAGATAGCTTGGTGGACTTTAACCAAGACACACTGGTTGTTTTTTTGGCATGTTTTTTTTTTCTTTTTGTTTGGCTTTTTTGGGTGTTTTGGGGTTTTTTTTTTGTTTGCTTGTTTTGGGTGTTTTTGTTTTTCTATTTCAATATTATCATTTTTAGTTTTTTATATAGGTATATATATGTGTATATATATGTCCATATATATGGGAGTGTAGACATATATATATTTTTTTCCTCTTTCTTTCTTCGTTTCTTGTTTCCCCTCTCTCTCCCTTCTTTTCTTCTTTCTTTTCAAGGCTCTACTTTTCTTCCTTCTTTCCATTTTTCTGCACTTTTTATTTTGTATGTTTGATATTTCTGTGCATGTTTAGTGTTGGTTGTTGGTTGTTGTTTACATGTGAGAATATCTGGTTTCTTTTGGTGGCTGTTGTGGTTGTGCTTGTTGATCTGTTTTGCTCTAAAATCGCTCTGCAGCAGGGCCCAGCCAAAGAGGCTCAACAATCATCACACCCAGAGGCCAGCTTTAGACCAAACCACAGCATTACCAGTTTGACCTATAAGAGTCAGACCCAAAGGGAAATCGCTACAGGCACAAGAGCCCATAGGGGCCAAGCTTCATTGGCGGGGTCAACCCTCACACAGCAGCTCATAAACTATGGACACAGCTAATCCTCACTGCTAGTCAGCCTGGGAGTCAATCCCACCTACTGACAAGCCAAAAGCAATCAAAGCTCAACTTCAACAGGAGAAGACTCACAACACAAGGAACACCTCTGGTATACACGCACATGAGAAAAGAGAGTCTGAATAATTCAAATATAAAGGACACATACCACATAAGTCCACCCAAGGAAAGACTGAGAGACCTAGGGGATCTACCAAATACGTTGAAGCACGCACAAAGAGTAAGCCAGAATGGGGAAACAAAGAAACACATCCCAAATAAAAGAACAGAAGAAACCTCCTGAATCAGTGGAACTAGAGGAAATAGAGGCAACCAACCTATTGGAGATGGAGTTATGAACACTGATGATTAGAATGTTCAAGGAAATTAGTGAGAATATAATGAAGGATAGAGAAATCATGAAAAACAACCAGCTAGAACTAAAGAATGCAATTACTGAAATAAATAACAAACTCGAAGGATTACCAGCAGATTGGATGAAGAAGAGGATCCAATCATCAACTTAAAAGACAAGATAGGGCCAGCCGAGTGGCACCGTTGGTTAAGAGATGGCTTGGGACGCCAGCTCTGAGCAGCAGGACCCCGGTTCAGATCCCACACGGGGGCCAGTGACACTGCCCTCCTACAGCTAAGATGGTGAACAACAGCTCGACCTGGAGCTGGGCTGCCGTGAGTCGCCGGCGATGGTGTAGGCTGCAGCCCCTGTTGCAGTGGGCTGCGATAAGCTACCATGCGTGGCTGGCAGCCGGTGTGAGCTGCCAAGAGCCACCGTGAGCGGCCGTCCAGAGGCCGGCGACCAATCTGCCTCACCCGGGAAGAGCACAACGATAATACCAACATGGGCCAGTGAAGCAACGTCCTCCACAACTAGACTGAAGAACAAAACGACAGCAACCTTTCTGTTCCCCTTCCCCCGATTCCCCAATAAAATCTTTAAAAAAAAAAAAAAAGACAAGCTAGCAGAGATTATCCAAGGAGAACAACAAAAAGAAAAAAGAATACAAAACATGGAAAATAGTTTAAGAGAACTGGGCAACATCAAGCACAACAACATGCACATCATAGGAATACCAGAAGGAGAAGAGAGGGAGCAAGGGATGGAGAACGTATTTGAAGTAATAATGTCTGAAAACTTCCCTAACCTGGCAAAGGAAATTGACATACAAGCCCAGGAAGTACAGAGAGTTCCAACCAAGGTTAACACAAACAGGTCCAC
>NW_017732033.1:403600-404579 GCF_001890085.2 Hipposideros armiger
ATACAGGCTGAAAGTAAAGGGATGGGGTAAAATATTTCATGCAAATGAAACTGAGAAAAAAGCTGGAGTAGTGATACTTATATCAGATAAAATAGACTTTAAATTGAAGAATATAATAAAGGACAAAGAAGGACACTTCATAATAATAAAGGGATCGATCCAACAAAAGGACATAACCCTAGTAAACATCTATGCAACTAACATAGGACCTCCTAAATATATAAAACAGATATTGACAGATATAAAACGGAGATCAACAGTAACACTATCATAGTAGGGGACTTCAACACCCCACTGTCACCAATGGACAGATCCTCCAAACAGAAAAATCAATGTGGAAACAGCAGCCTTAAATGACATATTAGACCAGCTGGATTCAACTGAAATTTTCAAAGCATTTCACCCCAAAGCTACAGAATATACATTATTCTCAAGTGCACATGGAACAATTTCCAAGATAGACCACATATAAGGCCACAAAACAAGTCTCAATAAATTTAAGACAATCGAAATCGTATCAAGTATCTTCTCTGACCACAGTGCTATGAAATCAGAAATCAGCTACAAGAAAAAAACTGGAAAACACAGAAATACATGGAGGCTGAATAACATGTTACTAAATAGCAAGTGGGTCAAAAATGAGATCAAGGAAGAACTCAAAAGACACCTCAAGATAAATGATAATGAAAACACCATGACCCAAAATCTTTGGGATGCAGCGAAAGCAGGCCTAAAAGGGAAGGAAGTTCATAGCAATGCAGGCCTACCTAAAGAAGCAAGAAAAATATCAAATCAACAGGTTATCCTTACACCTCAGGAAGCTGGAAAAAGAACAGCAAAATAAGCCCAAAGAGAGTACAAGGAAGGAGATGATAAAGACCAGAGCAGAAATAAATGAAATAGAGACCAGAAAAACGATACAAAAGATTAACGAAACCAAGAGTTAGTTTTTAAGAAGATAAAGAAAGTTGACAAACCT
>NW_017732033.1:404845-416456 GCF_001890085.2 Hipposideros armiger
GATCCCACATATGAGGGCCAGTGACACTGCCCTCTACAACTAAGATGCTGAACAACAGCTCAACCTGGAGTTGGGCTGCCATGAGTCGCCAGCGACCGCGTAGGCTGCATCCCCTGCTGCAGTGGGTTGCCATGGGCTACCGTGTGTAGCCAGCAGCCAGCGTGAGTGGCCAGCAGCCGCTGTGAGCGGCCGTCTAAAAGCCGGCGACTGATCTGCCTCGCCCGGGTAGAGCGCAATGATGGTGCCAACTTGGGCCAGTGAAGCAACGTTCTCCACAACTAGACTGAAGAACAAAAGGACAGCAATTTGTCTGTTCCCCTTCCCCCAATTCCCCAGCACCGTTTCCATCCCCCAATTCCTCAATAACAATCTTAAAAGAGGACTCAAATTAGTAAAATCAGTAATGAAAGAGGTGATGTGACAACAGATACCACAGAAATACAAAAAAATTTAAGAAATTTCTATGAGCAACTATACACCAACAAATTTGACAATCTGGAAGAAGTAGATAATTTCCTAGAAGCATACATCCTTCCTAAGCTAAAGCAAAAAGAAACGGAAAATCTGAATAGACTGAATACTACCAAGGACATTGAATCAGTAATCAACAAGCTCCCAACAAACGCCCTGGACGTGATGGCTTCACAAGTGAATTTTACCAAACATTCAAAAAGCAATTATCAGCTAGTCTTCTCAAACTATTCCAAAAAATCCAGAAGGAGGAAAGGCTCCCAAACTCTTTCTATGAGGCCACTATCACCCTGATTCCAAAACCAGACAAAGACAGTACAAAAAAGAAAAACTACAGGCCAATATCCCTGATGAACATAGATGCAAAAATTCTCAACAAAATACTAGCAAACAGAATGCAGCAATATATTAAGAAGATTATACACAATGATCAAGAGGGATTCATTCCCCGTTTGCAAGGTTGGTTCAATATCTGCAAATCAATTAATGTGATACACCACATTAACAAAATTAAAAATAAAAATCATATGGTTATATCAATAGATTCAGAAAAAGCATTTGACAAAATACAGCAGCCATTTATGATAAAAGCTCTTTGCAAAGTGGGAATAGAGGAATCATATCTCAACATAATAAAGGCCATATATGATAAACCCACAGCTAACACCATATTCAATGGGGAAAAACTAAAACCATTCCCCTTAAGATCAGGAACAAGACAAGGCTGTCCACTTTCTCCATTTTTATTCAACATAGTTCTGAAAGTTCTAGCCTCAGCAATCAGACATGAAAAAGAAATAAAAGGCATCCAAATTGGTAAGGAGGAAGTAAAATTGTCATTATATGCAGATGACATGATACTATATATAGAGAACCCCAAAGACTCCATCAAAAAACTATTGAAGCTGATAGATGAATTCAGTAAGGTAGCAGGATACAAAATCAATATTCAGAAATCAGTTGCATTTGTATATACCAATAATAAACCATCAGAAGGAGAAATTAAGAAAACAGTCCCATTTACAGTTGCTTCCAGAACTATAAAATACTTAGAAATAAATTTAACCAAAGAAATAAAAGACCTGTACTCCGAAAATTATAAGACACTGAAGAGAGAAAGAAGATACAAATAAATGGAAACACCTACCATGCTCATATATAGGAAGAATTAATATAGTTAAAATGTCCATATTGCCTAAAGCAATATCTAAACTCAATGCAATTCCTATCAAACTACCAAGGGCATTTTTCACAGAATTACAGAATATAATCCTAAAATTTATATGGAACCATAAAAGACCCCGAATAGCCACGACAATCTTGAGAAATAAGAACAAAGTTGGGGGATCATGCTACCCAACATCAAATCATATTACAAGGCTACATTAATCAAAACAGCATGGTACTGGCATAAAAATAGGCACATAGATCAATGGAACAGAATAGAGAGCCCAGAAATAAATCCATTCATATACAGTCAATTAATCTATGACAATGGAAGCAAGAATTTACACTGGGGTAAAGACAGTCTATTCAATAAATCGTGCTAGGAAAATTGGACTGACACATGCAAAAAAATGAAACTGGACTACTTCCTTACACCATATACAAGAACAAACTCAAAATGTATTAAATACTTAAATGTAAGATCTGAAACCATTAAACTCCTAGAAGAAAATGTAGGGAGTAAATTTGCAGACATTACCCTAAGCAATGTTTTTACTGATATATCCCTACAGGCAAGGGAAGCAAAAGAAAAAATGAACATATGGAATTACATCAAACTTAAAAGTTTTTTCACAGCAAAGGAAACCATCAACAAAACAAAAAGGAAGCCTACTGCATGGGAGAAGATATTTGTCAACGATATATCGGATAAGGGGTTAATATCCAAAATTTATAAAACACTCATGCAACTCAACACCAAAAAAACAAACAACCCAATTAAAAAAAGGGCAGAGGATATGAAGAGACATTTCTCTAAAGAGGACATACAGATGGCCAACAGGCATATGAAAAAATGTTCAACTTCACTAATCATTAGAGAAATGCAAATAAAAAACACAATGGGATACCACCTCACTCTGGTCAGAATCGCTATCATCAATAAATCAACAAACAACAAGTGCTGGCGAGGTTGTGGGGAAAAGGGAACCCTGCTGCAGTGTTGGTGCGATTGCAGATTGGTGCATCCACTATGGAAATCAGTATGGAGGTATCTCAAAAAACTGGAAATGGAACTACCTCATGACCCAGCAATTCCACTCTTAGGTATTTATCCAGAAACCCAAAACACTAATTAGAAAAAATATATGCACCCCTATGTTCATTGCAGCACTATTTACAATAGTCAAGACTTGGAAACAATCGAAATGCCCATCAGTAGATGACTGGATTAAGAAGCTGTGGTACATTTACACAATGGAGTATTACTCAGCTGTAAAGAACAATGAAATCGTGCCATTTGCAATGATATGGATGGACCTAGAGAACATTATGTTAAGTGAAATAAGTCAGTTATATGTGGAATCTAAAAAACTGAATAAATGAGCAATGTAAACAGAAATAGTCTCAGAGACACAGAGGAAAAACTGATAGTTGCTAGATGGAAGGGGGTGGGGATGAGGGAGAAGGGAAAGGGACAAGACAACATAAATTGGTAACTTCAGTACTGCCACAGGGATAGAAAAGACAGTTTAGGGAATATAATCAATAATGTTGTAAATATTTTTTAGGGGGCTAGGTGGACTCATGTCTTGTTAGGGAGACCACTTCATGGACGGTGTAGAGGCCTGACCACTGCACTGTACATCTGAAGCTGCCACTGAATAATCTTATATGTCAACTATAATTTTATATATATATATATATATATATATATATATATATATATATATATATATATATATATATATATATATATATATATATATATATATATATATATATATAGTCACGGGACGTGGAGTACAGTGTGGGGAGTGGAGTCAATGGAATTGTAATAGATATGTATGATATTGGGGGTGAGGGGACAGTGAATAGGGGGAGGGGTGTTGTCACTTTGTGAGGGGTGAAAAGCATAACTATTGCATTGTTTTGTACACCTGAAACTAATAAAAAAAATTTAAATAAATAATTTTTTAAAAAAGAAAATGACTTCTAAATAAATGCGCCAGAACTGTACATAGAAATGGATGTTGTCCCTGTCAAAATCATTACCTTGGAAATTATATACTTCAATGATGCTGTCATTGGCACTTTGGAATTTTATTTCAGAGCTTAGAATTTTCCGCATTCTTAAAACTGGCAAATAGCTGTCTTTTCAGGTTGGGTTTAGCAATAGTCAAAAGTCCCCAAAGGGTAAGGGGAGAGGAGGGTGGTAGATGAGGGTAAAGGGGATCAAATATATGATGATGGAAGGAGAACTGACTCTGGGTGATAAACACACAATGTGATATCTAGAGGATGTATTACAGAATAGTACACCTGAAACCTATATAATTTTACTAACCATTATCACCCCAATAAACTTTAATTTAAAAAAAAAAAAAAAAAGGAAAAGTCCTCAAAGTAGCTGTACTTCTTGGAATCTCCCAAGTTCAGGTTCCATGCCCCTTCCTAGTACAGGGGTAGACAAACTTTTCAGATGGAAGAGCCGCCAGGGGTCAGCAAACTGCGGCTCGTGAGCCTCTGAAGTAAAATTGAAAATGAAAAAACAAGAAAACTATCATAGTTTCATTTATAAATTTTTAAAGGATATTATTCACATAATGATGATTATGTAAAAATATATATATGGCTCTCGAATAATTTTTAAATTGTTGTGAGGGTCAGGATTGGCTCTTTCAGGAGTCAGCAAACTTTTGAGATGGAAAGTACCCAAAGAGCCACATGTGGCTCGCGAGCCACAGTTTGCCGACTCCTGTCCTAGTGGATCACTGTGCTCCCTCCGGCAAAGAAAGTTTCACTCTATATTAGAATTGCTTATTAATTACCATCTGTACTTCAGGCCAAACTGTAAACTGCACAGAAGGAGGAAATTTATCTCATTTATTATTATACCCACAGTCCTAGCATACTGCCTAGAAAATGACAGGCGTCCTAGCATACACAATGATGCAATCTTCTATAATACAAAATGATTTGGAATATGGTGTGTTAGTTAGCTTCTCTATTTACCTCCCCACTCCTTTCAGAAAAAAAGAGTACCACACCTCTCTATGTGATCTGTGTGATTATGTATCTGTATAGAGGGACAATTACTTTATATACCTGGAAGGAAAAGTGGTTGGGTTGAATGATTTTCATTATTTATATATAGGAAAAAAAGAAAATCATGATTTTTCTTCCTCAGAGACTAAAAACAGAACTTTTCGTTCTCATTGCTGCAAGCACAATAGTATCTTACCTAGGTGCAATATCTCTATGGTGTCTCTGTAGGCTTTCAGCACCAGCTTGAAATGGCGATAAAGTGGATAGCACAAAACTCTTCTTCCAAATGATACCAGGATTTCATGAACATTAGTCCAAGTCTGTGATTATTTAAATAAGTAATCATTTCCATATTATATTTACAAACAAAAGCACATAATGAAATATTCTCAATTAAAAATTATAAGCTTGGATTATCATTAAGTCAAGTAGAAGAGAAATACAAAGTCATAAAAGAAGACATGCACTTCACCATAAAATATTTAATCTTAATCTTTGTAATTTCTCATATTTTATCAATATACCATAAATGCTCCTTAAAAATCATATATGTGGCAGGAAACTTTTTAAAAGTCCCTTAAGAATTACAAATATGAATCTAAAACACATGGCACTAACAAAATACAGATGCACATAAAAGACATTTCTAAATGATATATGCTTCATGTTTTTGTCTTTTAGGACCCTTCAAGACAGTGTAGATGAAAGATGTAGGACTCTTCAGTGAAGTGTGTTCATACGTACCCTCTCCTCCCCTTCCTTTTTTGTTTTGTTTTGTTTTGCTTTGCTTTGGGCATGAATAATACATGGTATTTACTTTAGTAATTTGTTTTTACTTATCAAAGAGAAAACTAAAAATCCCTAGAGGAAAAAAGTGTTTTATCTCAAACAGTATTAAACTGATACTATTAGCAATTCAAAACTTACTGAAAACACTAGACAAAGGCAATTTTCTACAAAATTGTTTTTAAATTGAGTTTTCTTTAAAAAAAGTAACCCTTATATAAAACATAAAATATAAAACTAAAACTAAAGGAACTTTATTTTAGCATACTTTCCATATATATTAATCCTTAATAAATAAGACAGCTGATTAAGAATATCGAGTATCTGACAAAGAATAGTTTATGTCTAAAAAGAATTATGAACTTTTAAAAAAGTTCTAGCAAAAAAACGAAATACTTATAAAAGTTTGACAGTTATTAGCATGTCTGGCAAGTCTAAGTTTTCTCAAAAACAATAAAAATTTCAAATTAAATCATAAACAAGTGAATTTATTCATGTTGATTTTAATAACTGAACTATGAAACTGACAACTACTTTGTTTTCAATGTAAGCAATCAATGCAATTACTACAGAAACCAGTTTCTCTGTTATATACTGATCATGGCAATATGTGAGACCCAAATGAAGTCTAGAGAACAGTACTTCTCCATCTTTAGTATGTATATGAATCCCTGGAGATCTTGCTACAAATTCTGATTCAGTGGGTCTGAACTGATCATCTGTCCTGCTAACGAGCTCCCAGCTGAGGAAGCTGGTCAAGCTGTTGGTCCATGGACCATTCTTGGAGTCGCAAGATTATCTGATAAAGTGTTTCAGTTCTGGCTGACATCTTATCTATTTCTTGAACAAAGCGATGTGATGAAATAACCTTGATTTTACACCTTAAAATGTAGTGTATCTAAGATTTAAACTGGGGAAAAAAAGTAGTCATCTTAATTGATGATACAATTATCAATTGTTTAAACTGACACTTTTTTCAAGTTTCTACTGTTAATTACTCTTGTGATAGACAACAATTTGTTCAAAACTAGTAAATTTAAAGATGCCACCCTTTGATATTTTTGGTAAGACCTACACAACTATTTTCTATAAAATACATATAAAAACAAGTACTACTATATTAAAAGTTATCACACCTAACCATACTAATTGTAGAACCCAAGAGAAGTTATTTAAGCTGTATGATCTGAGTTTCCTCACCTATAAAATATCAACAATACTTCTCACAGACTTATTGAAAGGAATTGGTGAGGTAATACATATAAAACACTTAACGCAGTCCCTGATGGTCAATAAGTGGCAGTCAGTAGTAGTATCACCCACGTTTGTTTCCCATCTTTGAGCTGAGCCCCAATATACGCCAACTTACAAACATGCCTCAAATGCCACTCTACATTCTCCTCCAACAGATTACATGCCCATTCTTTTTCCAAAGTATATTTTCACTCTCCTGACTTCCAAAACACCTTACCTGGCTTCATTAGTATAAGAGTAACAAATGGAATCAGAATTTTATTTAAAGGATGGTAAAAAAAAAAACTTGTACAACAAAACTTCCCCCTTTTAAAAAGTCAAGGAATTGTTTGAATTACCCAAAATGAACTGATGACAACAGAAAAATAACTTTCTGAACAAATAAAATCTAAATAATTGCAACTAAACATCATACCTCAAACCAGCACAGTGTTGGACTCAGTTTTCTGATATTCCATGCAGATTCAACCTTTATTTATTTTAGGGGAAAAGAATACTGTTACATTAGAGGTAAAGACATTTAAAAATAAAGCAAATATATCCATTTATTCAACTAGTGAGTAGTGTTGACATATAGAAGGACTAAGAAGTATCTGTGATTGAGAAAAAATAATTGCTTTACTGATGCAGACACTACCAAAGACAAGTTTCTGTCTACTTTCCTTGGGATTTTATAAAGCAAAGCCTTTCCTCTGATAAAGTCCCAGAACACAAGAGCAAATAAGCAGGGGCTTTGACAGTAAAAATTAAAGCAAAGCGATGCTTGCTCAATTTCTGTCTTTCTCAACAACGTTACTTGTCTCCCAAACATTCAATAAATCATCTACCAAAGGACTCAAAGATAATGTTGAAGTGCTGTCTGTGGCACTTAAAAAGCTGCTCAAGAATTTAGCCTTTCAGAGAATAGTGTGAGAATAGGTACATTCTAAAGAAGGTTTTGAAGTTGCAAGATTTCATGATTTCAGATATGCAGATACAAGAATAAAAATGGTGAACTGTTTTGAGTATAACTAAACACTCTTGCTTATCTTCTCAAGCAATAATATGAAGCACTTTTTTGCCAAAGAAAACATTTTCTCCAATCGTTAAAAAATGAGGGGAAACAAAAAGCATTTTCAGTTATATTAAGCCTCATTAATATTCATTTTGGAGTCAAATGCAAATCTCAAGAGTCACCTTTGAAATTTTCGGAATCATGACAACAGAAAATCTGGCACATACAAAAATGTAATCCTAAAACTACGCTACTGCTATGATATTGAGAAAGGCGGGTTTAATAATTTCCCTTTACAATGATATGAAGTATTTGTGTAATTTTAAAAAAGAAAAGCACATGCTCAGCTCAAGAACAACCCTTGAAGCATGGACAATTATAAAAAGAGACACATTAACCAGAAAGGCTTTTTTTTGTTTTTTAGTTTTCCAGCCCTTTTTTATGTAGGTGAGAAAAATGTTTAGTCCTTCATTTACAAAATCAAATGTAGTTTAAGAAAAAATACAATAAAGTCTATGTTATTGTTTTAAAAATCACTTAAGAATACCAATGGGCAGTGAACACACAACTTGATATATAGATGATGTGTTACAGAACTGTACATTTGAAACCTATGTAACTTTACTAACAACTGTCACCCCAATAAACTTTAATAAAAAAAAAAAGAATACTAATGTACTTTACAAAAAAATTTACTTTTACAATGGGATTTTTTTTTTTTTAAGATTCCTTTTCTTGTAAAATGCTATACCTTGCACCTGCTATATGACAGCTCAGAGAACGAATATATGTATGGTAAAGTTTCCCTCTTGTGGATGTCAAGTGTCATATGGCAACAGTCCTCTCATTTGGCAATTTATCTCCTAAAGATCCTTTTTCTCTACCTTCAGTTTTACTTCCCCACTTTGTTATTTGTAAAAACTGATGCCAAGAAATAAGATAAAGAGACCAAGTAAGCAGTGTGTTTTCACATTGGTACCCACCACCCACATACATGTGTAACTCCATGCAGAGTGCTCCCCAAGTAACTCAGCACAACAGGTCTCACTCAACAAGAGGAGTGATGTCTTAATACAGTTTGCTTAGCACAGCTGTCTGTGCCAACAGCACAGACACACATGTACTTACATTCCTCTCTCCTTCAGTGACACGAGTTTCATAACAATATGCCAGAAGGATATCAATCAAACTATAGTACACTTGACAATGGGCTCTCTTGTCCAGCAGGTAAGATTTATTGACAAATTTTCGCAGCTGGTATTTCTCTTCTTCAGAAAAAGACACTAGAAGAAAACGTAGTATTTAAAAATTAGATATTCCATTCAGTTTTGTAGAAACCCCAATGTAGAATATTTGTCAAAATTAGAACTTTGATTATAGAAACTGAAATAGTTATTTAACTGGATATATAAACAACTTTTTAAGTGAACTTCATAGTTTTATTAAGGGCTACACATTTGCTCAACCTTAGTAGAGTTAAACAAAGAATAAATGTCTAGGCTAGCCGAGTGGCTCAGTTGGTTAAGAGAGGGAGCTCAGAGCAACAGGATCTCCAGTTCGATTCCCACATGGGCCAGTGAGCTGCGCCCAAGCTGCCAACAGGTGGCAGGATGGTTCAGCTGGTGAGAGCACGTGCTCCTAACAAGGTTGCCAGCTGAACTCCTGCATGAGATGGTGGGCTACTCCCTCCCCATGACTAAGATTGAACACGGCACCCTGAGCTGAGCTGCCCTGAGCTGCTGATGTGCGACCAGATGGCTCAATGGTTAGAGCATGCGATTCCCACATGGGATGGTGGGCTGCGCCCCCTGCAACTAAGATTGAACATGGCACCTTCAGCTGAGCGGCCGCAAGCTGCCGACGGGAGGCTGGATGGCAACTGGACTTGGAAATGAGCTAGGTGCACCCTCCACAACTAAGATTGAAGAACAACAACTTGGCTGTTCTCCTTTCCCAATTCCCCAACACTGTTCCCCTTCCCCAATTCTCAAAAAAATATTTTAAAAAAAAGTCTAAACAATATCTATCCCATATTTCCAAACCCTGCTCCCATTTTTTTTGCTACACTGTTCTGTATTCAAGGCATCTGAATGTCAGCTATTGACTTTAAAATTAATATATTTTGGGCCGGCCAAGTGGCGCATTGGTTAAGAGCTGGCTTGGGACACCAGCTCTGAGCAGAAGGGCCCCAGTTCAGATAGCACATTAGGGCCAGTGACGCTGCGCCCTCTACAGCCAAGATGGTGAACAACAGTTCAACCTGGAGCTGGGTTGCCGTGAGTCGCCGGCAACTGTGCAGGCTGCAGTGGAGCTGCAGTGGGCTGTTGTAAAGCTACCATGAGTGGCTGGCAGCTGGTGTGAGCAGCCAGCAGCCAGCAGCCAGAGTGAGCTGCCGAGAGCCACCGTGAGCGGCCATCCAGTGGCCAGCGGCTGATCTGCCTCACCCGGGAAAAGCGCAATGATAATACCAACATGGGCCAGTGAAACGACGTCCTCCACAACTAGACTGAAGAACAAAAGGACAGCAACTTGTCTGTTCCCCTCCCCAATTCCCCAATAAAAATCTTTTAAAAAAATAAAATTAATATATTTTGACAAAAGAAAACATATAATAGCTAAATATAACACTGTAGATGTTCACTATCCATTTTGAAAGTCTTATACAAAAAACATAAATATTCCCAAATATTGGTCCATTTTAAGTGTATAGTATTAATATTCTTCACACACAGAAACAAAGTTATACGTAAATGCATAAATATGACCATATCACACATATCAGACTTATGGGAAATGTTTCTTTTCAACATTCTGTATTTCCCCATGTATAAAATGCTCCCATGTATAAGACGCACCTTAATTTTGGAACCCAAAATTTGAAAAAAAAAATGTGTTACATAAAGTTATTGAACTCAAGTTTTATTCATCATAAAATTCATACAACTCCTCATCACTGTCAAAACTCCCAACCATTAGCTAGCTTGTCCTCATCTGTGTCTGATGACGAATCACCCAACTGCCCTTTGCTCTTCAATCCATATCTTCAATTCCCTCTCTAAATCTGGCCATTTTGCCGACTTGCCTCTCATGGCCTTCTACTGCCGTGGCATTTTCAGTAGGGTTTCTTCTTCCTGTAGCCAGTCTCGGTTTGTTTTCTCAGTTGGAGGAGGACCAAACTTACGTTCAGCAGCACAATTTATATTCACTTTTGCAAACTGGATCACTTTTAACTTGAATTCAGCACTGTACGAAAATCTTTTCTGAGCCACTGCTGGGCAAAACGTGGCAAAACGTAACTTACCGTAATATACCGGTAACAAGTGCGAAACAATGAGCACAAAGACAACAAGCACAAAAAATTGGGAAATGCAAGTAAAAAAGTCTACAACAATGAGCGCAAAAAAAGCGGGAAATGCAAGTAAAAAAATCTACAACCACTGTATAAGACGCACCCAGTTTTTAAACCCCAAATTTATACATCGGGAAATACGGTAGTATGTTTTCCTTTTCTTCTTTTGCTTGGCACCCTCTTTCCATCTTCATCAACAGTCCCCCCATGTTAAAAATTTAGTATAAATACTTGCACATTTTTCTTGACAAACATGTAATCAAATAAACACATAAAGGTATATACATGGGAGTTTATACCTCCTCACCCCAAAGCATTAGATTATTTTTCTCCATCTAGCCTATCTCACTCAACAGTATCTGGCAAATCTCTCCAAGTTAATTGGTACTTAGCTCATTTTTGTGAAGGCCTTGAATATTCCACGGTGTAGCAGGGTCTGTCCAATCACTCCTCATACTGATGGACATGTGCTGTGCTTCCGGTTTTCTGCCCAGCTAATAAAGCTATATTCTTTTTTTTTTAAGATTCCTTTTCTTGTAAAATGC
>NW_017732033.1:416752-419210 GCF_001890085.2 Hipposideros armiger
GAACCGGGGCCCTCTGGCGTCCCAAGCCAGCTCTCAACCAACACGCTACTCGGCCGGCCCTAAAGCTATATTCTTTAAAGGCTATAACTCTCCTTTCTAATGGTCATAAATAGAAGTTCCTTTCCTACACATACCTATCACCCCCCTCCCACCAATGAATATAATATCTTTTTTCAATTATTTCCACTTTAATGGATATAAAGTGATTGTGATAGGAAGAATCCTAAGATGACTGCAGGCGAGTCACATCTTTTGAGTGTGGGCAGAAACTGTGACTTGCTTTTCTCCAAAAGAATATTCGAAGGTGATAAAACAGATATTTTCATGATTGTATTTTGTTATTAGCAAACTGGAGCCAGAGACTCACCTGCCAATTTCGAAGAAATAAGATGCCATGTTGTGAGAGGGCTACTCGAGAGGAAGCTATGGGGATCTCTAAGATGCAAGAGTGGCCCCCTGCTGACAACAGCAAGACCATAGGGGACTCAGTTCTACAGCCTCAAGTCCTACAGCTGCAGGAATGGAATTCTGCCAGCCATCGTGTGAGCTTAGAAGAGGACCCAGAGAACATAGCTGCCAACACCTACTAAAAAACAGGTGGTCATATTTGTCTACAGCTTGCAAGACCCTGAGCAGAGGACCCAACTAAGCCATATCTGACTTCTGACCACAAAAACTAAACCATATTAGGGCTGTTTTTAATCTGAGGTAATTTGTTATGCAACAAGAGGAAACTAATACAGTGACATATCATTGTTAATTCAGTTAGTATTTCTCTGACTGTTAAACTTTGAGCATTATTTCATAGGTTTGCTGGTAATTTGGCTTTGCTTTCCTGTGAATTGCCCATTTATGTGTTTTGCCCAATTTTTTCTATTGGATGGCTTGTGTTTGTCAAATTAAGAACTCTTTGTCTATTATAGATATGAACCCTAGTCATCTCTCCATATCTACTGCATATCTATTGACTTTGGTTATGGTATCTTGTAACACTGAATTATTTTTGTGTGTGTGTAGCCAAATATGTCCATCTTTAAAAAAAAAAAGTCTGGATTTATAGCCTTCAATAAGGTCTCAATCCCTGAAGTGTACATGAAGTCTGTTTTCCTAGATTTACCGTTTCCTTTTTTAAACTTAGGTCTTTAATCCATTTAGAAGTTATTTCTTGATGTTTTAAGAGTTCAGTTAATTCCAGATGAATAGTTAATTGTGCCAGCACAGTCTGTTCAATAATCCAACTATTCCCACTGTATTGAACCACCAACTTAATAAAATAGATCTGTTGCTTTTCTTGCTAAAAATTACTTCAATGCATTTTTAGTTTTTGTCACTTATTTTTCCCATTTCTGTTATTAAATACGATTGACAGAAGAGACAAAAGCTATTTCTTTTTACAGATCAGCCACCTTACCAAATGTTGGCTACTAAGGCCAAAAAAGCAAACTAAGATACTAAACAGAAGACAATGATTTTTTAAAAATCATGTTATGTCTACATTGTTAAAGCAAGAAAGTATGAGACTGCAGCTCCTTCTAAGTTTCCTTTGATGCCTACAATTTAGACAAGCTATCAAAGTATGTACCTTCTCACATTAATGAAACATGAGCATTAACGGTTCCTCAAGTAAAATACATCTTGTCTTAGAGCAAAATTTACGGAAATAATAACAGCTGACAACCATAGATAGGCTTAGTTCATAGCCAGTGTAAGTAAAACATGGCCTACTAATTGTCTTAGATTTTTAAACAAACTTAAGTACCTAGATATATTGTTACCTCTAAATAAAAGTGCTATCACTCTCTTACCTTGCAAAGTAATCCTTAATTTCCCTTCCATACCCTATCAGACAATCACTTCCAAATTCACTTGTTCTTAAGGCCAATAAACAGGAGCATTCAGCTTCCAGTTCCATAGAGCTTCATGTCAAAGTAATGCCAAAATAACTCTCAAGCTTTTTCTTCAGGTTTTAGAATTATCCATTATTTAATATAGGACAGACTAAACTGCTGTAACAAAGAGACTGCAAAATACAGTGGCTTAAATAAAATAGAAGTTTCTTTCTCATGCTGCTATTCTGAATGACAGATCCAGGACTGGCAGGGCATCAGCATCTCTATAACATGACTTCCATCTATGGGTCCAAGACAATTGCTCCAGGCTTTTACCATTTTCTAAACAATGGGAAAGCTGGATAAGAGGAGAATGGTAAGTACCTTCTTTCTAAAGACTTGATCCAGAAAGGGCAAATAGTACTTCTGCTCACTTCCCATCATCCAGGACTTGGTCACATGACCACACCCAGTGGCAAGGAAAGGAAATGCAATCACTAGCCCAGTGGTCATGTACCCAGCTCCAATTCAGGAAGCATCGTAGGGGAGAAAGATTAATAAAAGACACCTGGCTGTCTCTACCACATTTTTGGAGACCAAAAATTATTAAACTGCCTTTTTTTTTTTTT
>NW_017732033.1:419460-458811 GCF_001890085.2 Hipposideros armiger
ATGGCAGCCCAGCTCCAGGTTGAGCTGTTGTTCAGCATCTTAGCTGTGGAGGGCAGTGTCACTGGCCCTCATATGTGGGATCCGAACCGGGCCCTCTGGCATCCCAAGCCAGTTCTTAACCATCGCGCCACTTGGCCAGCCTTAAACTGCCTTTTAATATTCCCAAACCACTCTCTTGATAGCTAACTATCCAGCCCCTTTCTGTCTCTGCTCAACCAAAGATTGTCTTGCTGCTCATCACCATTGGGCAAAAGCCAAAGGATGAGAATGTGATTACTCACACGTCATGGCTCCTTTTCACATACAGTTTTTCAAACTCTAGGAGCCTTACGTTTAACACGGCTTCTTTTTGTTTTAAGGTTTGCTTCCAGTTGTTTTGCAGCCTATCCCCTGGGGGGAAAAAAACCTGAAATACACTTATTTGAAGTTACTAGAAACAATATTCCTTTGCTCATTAAAATACACATAGTGGGGGGAAAAAACAGGTTTTAAAATATTTTTTATAATTATGTTTTCAACCATGTTAAAAATCCTGTTTAAAAAAAAAATGTATTTGCACAAGCATTGCTCTCATACAGGTTTGCACTCCAAATTCATCTTTTTGCAAATCAAATTCACCCTTTTGCAGACCAAATTTTTCCACAAAAATGTTTTCTTAATTTTTGTAATAAAAATAAATCCAATGTTGTTATTGTTAAAATTAAGCACTTTATTGTATGTATTTAATAATAAACATAAAACACTTATTTAACATCAGAAGTATTTATTTACTTACTATAGCTTCATTTATAACGGTTCTCCTGCTGCTGCTCGTGGTAATTTCATATACATATTCATAAAGTAATTATGATATGATAATCTGTAGAAATGATTAATAACATTTACTAAATGTTCATGGTTTGATGGATTAGCCAAAATATTTCTTGCACAGAACTTAATTTCTGAAAAATGCAGGTGCAATCAAAAATTAATATGTATACCAGCTCATGTGACCGTGCCAACGGTTAGAGGAAGAAATTGCAGCAATAAACATTCAGAGAATGGTGTGGCATGAAGTAATTGCACATTCTACGGTTACTTAAAATATTTTTTGTGAAATTTCTTCAGAGATTATTGCAGAAATTGGATGAAGATAATCTGGAGGGAGTGTGGTTTGTTTGGGACAATGTAAGCCTCCACAAAACCCAGGAAGTACGGTGATCTTGTTGGTCAGACAAGACACACTTTATTATTACTACCACCACACTCTCCAATGAACCCCACTGAACAAGTTTTTTCAAAAATTAAGTTCTGTGCAAGAAATATTTTGGCTGATCCATCAAACCATGAACATTTAGATGTTATTAATCATGCTGTTGCAACTATTATTGCTACAGATTGTCATAATTATTTTATGAATATGTATATGAAATTACCATGAACAGCAGAATTGTTATAAAATGAAGCTATACTAAGTATCTCTGATGTTAAATAAGTATTTTGTTTATTATTAAATACACGCAATAAAATGCTTAATTTTAACAATAACAACTTGGATTTATTTTTATTACAAAGATTAAGAAAACGTTTTTGTGGAAAAATTTGATCTGCAAAAGGATGAATCTGATTTGCAAAAAGGTGAATTTGATTTGCAAAAAAGTGAATTTGATTTGCAAAAGGGTAAATTTGGAGTGCAAAATCTATAAATGACAAATAACTATCAGAATGCATTTATTTAATCTGACAGCCAGCAACATAGAGAAATGTGTATATTTTTAAACTCTATGCAGGTAAAGCATTCTTTAAAGACTGATATTTAAAAACAAAATTAATAAAATAGATAAACTGGGAGTTGATGGTCTCATTAAAGGCTCATATGAAGATCCCTTAATCAAAACAGAAGCTCTCAGTTCATTTAAAGCGATACGATTTAAGGAAACTCTAAGAAGCAACATACTCACTACATGAAGAAAGTCTATTTGACAAAGTATTTTAAGACTTCTAGTATGCAGCAAGGTTTGTGACAGTATATCCTTAGGTCTAGTTTTTGAGACATTCATTAATATAGCTAATAACAGGAATATGCCAGGTGTTCATGATGATATTATCTCACTAGAAAAAAACCTTTCTATCTTAGTTGACTAATAAACACTTCTTCCACATAATTCTGAATTACAAGGTAGTGAGCCCAGAACCATACAACAACAAATCAACTCCTACATGTCCGTTCCTTCATCCTTAAGTAACCACACCTACATGTCTAATGACTTGTAAAGGCTGACCTGAGAACTGTAGGAGCTGATGTTACATTACCCAGAAGTGCTTCCACACATCACAGGTCACTTTCCATGACTGTGTTCATGAGAAAAGCCTACTTGAATGTACTCTTCTGAATTCTTGGATGCTAGGTGCCCCTGGCCTTTCCTTAAAACACTAGCACCTTTTCCTGAGTGTTTTTAAGTTCTATTTTGGCCTAAGGAGTTCATTAGTAATACACAGGCATATTTAAATTCTGAAATTCAAGCAAAGAAATGAGAGATGAAAAATAACAATAACAACGAACCAGGAAATCACTAGAAAAACCAAAAGTCTGAATTCCCCAAGGCCTTTTTTATTAGAGATGTAAATCATATCACCCAAAAGGGAACATGGGGAGGTGTGTACACAGTGCAGTCTAACCAGGCGGCAGCACTGGGAATAACTACAGATGCAGAGCCAACAATACTTGGATGACTGCTGCCACGAGCAACATTTGTCAAGCATTCGTATGACCTAGCTACACTACAAAGCCCTTTTGCTATATACATCATGGTTCACAACATTGCGATTAATTATAATTCTGTAAATAATCTACAGTCATACAAAAGCCAGCTGAAAACTCAGTAGGGTAGAAAATGGTGCCCTAGCATTGAAGCAAATGGCCCTAGACCACCTTCCAACATTAAAAACCCCAACAAAATATCTAAAGACTACAGAGAGGCTCTCACAGAAATGGAAAGTGACCTTCTCACTTCACTGAGAACATTTTCTGGTTTTGTTTCTTTTAAATCTTCCCTTCTGTCTCAGTCCCCCTCCCAAATATCCTTGTCTTCTCTGGGTCAACAATTGTATCATCCATGATCTGGCTCCTCTCAGAGGAATGCAAGTCTGTCTATTACATTGTATACTTTCTGGAAACAGACCAAGGGAACCAGAAGAAAATGTACTACATTCAAACCCTCAGCCTAAATGGGTAGCCCTGTAATGCTACAACTTTCAAAGCTGAGACTGACAGCTCTATAAACCCTGAAGAGCTCACTGGTGCCAAATAGGATGTCCCTGCTAGGAAGTTCATTGACTATAAATACTATGTGGTGTCATAACAAGCAGTCAGTGCCAAGACGCTTGAGCTGAAGTTAACTACCAAAAGACAACATGGAAAATGTGGAAAGTCCATCCTCATGAAACCAGACTCAGTGGGAGCACAACACTTAACAAGCCTTTGGGGAGGAAGATAAGGATCATTCTAAAACTGAAGATAATAATAAACGTCTCCATGTTGTAACTCAGAGCTATGATGAAAATGACAGGATCATAACTGTGGCAAAGAATTATCTGGAATTCAGAACAATCCAGCTTAATATTTTATTATGAGAATGAGCGAAGGTACGCCCCTCCTTGCACTGTTACCTCTGCCGGGCATCCCCTGAGAAGAGGCAGCACCCAGAGAAGAAAGAGACCTGGAGGCTAAGAAAAAGGGGAAGAGGAGGAGAAACCACAGCAGCAGCAGCTTCTCGGGCAGGCTAAGAACTTGCAGGTTTATTTCTTGGTTTATTTCTTTTCTCCTGTATTTTATTCTGGTTCAACACACTTCAATTTATTACCCCAATTCTGGGTGTCTCAAATACAGTAAAACCTTGGTTTGCGAGCATAATTCGTTCCAGAAACATGCTAGTAATCCAAAGCACTTGTATATCAAAGCAAATTTCCCCATAAGAAATAATGGAAACTCAGATGATTCATTCCACAATCCAAAAATATTCATATAAAAATGATTACAATACTGTAATATAATACAAAATAATAAAGAAAATACAAAATATAAAGAAAAGTAAACAAATTAACCAGCACTTATCTTTGAAAACCTCTGTGGCTAGTGTGAGGGAGACAAGAGAGAGGAGGGTCATTGTGTAGGACGACTCTCACTATCACCTATCACTAACGGAATCACTGCTATCCATTGGCTCAATGGAATCTTTTTCTTTTCGTGCAGCTGTAACAAGGAACCTATCCAATGACACTTGCTTTTGCCTCCTTTTGGGGATTTTGGGGAAACTTGACATTGCATTGCTATTAAACAGATTCATTGCTCGCACTGCTACAGCCTTATTTGGGTGGTGCTTTTCTAAAAAATTTTGCATTGTTTCCCATATTTTACACATCTGCCTAATCTCATTTGAAATGAGGGATTCCTCCGCCTTTTTCTCCTCCTCCTCTGCATATGAGATCTCCTCCATAACCTCTTGCTGTTGCTCGCGATCCAGATCTATCAGTTCATCGGTGGTCAGTTCCTGGCCATGTTCCACCACCAGCTCTTGAATGTCGTCCTCATTCACCTCTAGTCCCATGGTCTTCCCCAAGGACACAACTTCATCGACAACTGGCGGCTCCTGTTCATGAGCAAACCCCTCTAAGTCGTGTCCAAGAACGCAATCAGGCCACAGTTTTCTCCAAACAGAATTGAGGGTTCTCTTGGTGACTCCATCCCAGGCTTTACCAATGATCTTGAGGCAGTTCACGATGTGGAAATGGTTTTTACAAAACTCTGAGAGGATAAGGTTTGTTCCTTTGGTCACCTCGAAGCATCGCTTAAATAGTGCTTTGATGTAAAGCTTTTAAAAGTTCAAAATGACCTGCTGATCATGGGCTGGAGGATTGGAGTGGTGTTGGGAGGAAGGAATTTGACCTGAATGAACTCAAATTCCTCTAGTAACTCGTCCTCAAAGCCTGGAGGATGAGCAGGAGCATTATCCATAATCAGCAAAGCTTTGAGTGGCAGATTCTTTTCTAAAAGGTATTTCTTCACTGCAGGACCGAAGACCTCGCTGAGCCACTCAACGAACAAGATACGAGTGACCCAAGCCTTGTTGTTGGACCTCCACATAACATTTAACTGACTCTTCTGCACTTTGCATGGATTCTCGGAATGATACACAAGCAGGGGCTTGACTTTTGAAATCCCGGCTTGCATTAGCACAAAATAAGAGGGTGAGATCATCTTTCATGGGCTTGTGACCAGGCATTGCATTCTCTTCTTCTGTAATATAGGTCCTCTTTGGCATCTTTTTTCAAAAAAGCCCCATCTCATCGCAGTTAAAAACTTGATCCAGCAGGGAACACTCGGAAACCATGAGATTCTGGAACTCAGCTTCCTTAGCGTGCGAACTCACAGCCTCTCTGTGCCTCACAACACTATGGATGCCACTTCTCCTCTTAAAGTTATCAAACCATCCCCTGCATGCCTTGAAGGCTTCTTCGTTTTCTGTTGACGTACCTGGCAGTTTATTTACGAGGTCGGTGCACAAGGCCTTTGCCTTCTCGCAGATAAAGTTCTCGGTCACAGTATCACCTGCTAGTTGCTTCTTGTTTATTCAAACCAGAAGCAACTTTTCTACATCTTCCAGAACACGTGGCTGTTGCTTTGATATTCTCATGACTCCTTTTGCTGAATCTAGCTGCCTTATTTCTTATTTCTTCTTTAATATTGTGCAAATGGTTGATGTAGACTTATAAAATCCTGCAATTTCAACCACTCGCATACCTCGTTCATACTTCTTGATGATTTCCTTCTTAACTTCCACTGTAATCATCTCCTTCTTCTTACCGCCTTTCTTTTCAACCTTTTTCTGCATGGGGGCCATTGTATACACTCACACGGATATTGACTACAGTACAGTATTAATAAACTTGTCATATACTGTATTTAATGTAACTGGCAATAAGGCAGCAGAGGAAAGGGTCTATATCTGCAGGCAGCCTGACCTGGAATGAAGCGAAGCATTCCTAATCTTACTCTTGTGTGGAAAAGCAAAAGACTGTCCATAGGTGCCTTGAAGTGACAAAAAATACACTAGTGCCAGTTGTGGGCACCTTCCAACATTCTGAAAAATCACTGATTTCTGCCAAACACCACGACCTGAGACTGAGCATCAGAACATGGGAGACCATCACCCACAATCCCACAGCGAGTGAGAGAGAACCACTGGCTCAGTTGTGATCATTTGATGTTCAATGTCACGTACTACTTGTATTGCAAGACATCGCTCATTTATCAAGTTAAAGTTTATTAGAAATGTTTGCTCGTCTTGCAGAATACTCACAGAACAAGTTACTCGCAATCCAAGGTTTCACTGTATTTAAACAAAGAAAAAAAAATTGAGAGGAGAATCTTGTTAACAAAAAACTTCCCCTTACAGGGCCAGCCAAGTGGCGCGAAGGTTAAGAGCTAGTTTGGGATGCCAGAGGGCTCCGGTTCGGATCCCACATATGAGGGCCAGTGACACTGCCCTCTACAGCTAAGATGCTGAACACCAGCTCAACCTGGAGCTGGGGTGCCGTGAGTCGCCGGCGACAGCGTAGGCTGCAGCCTCTGCTGCAGTGGGTTGCCATGGGCTACCGTGTGAGCGGCCAGCAGCCGTAGTGAGCGGCCGTCCAGAAGCCAGCGACTGATCTGCCTCACCCAGGAAGAGCACAATGATGGTGCCAACTTGGGCTAGTGAAGCAACGTCCTCCACAACTAGACTTAAGAACAAAAGGACAGCAACTTGTCTGTTCCCCTTCCCCCAATTCCCCAGCAATGTTCCTATCCCCCCAATTCCCCAATAAAAATCTTTAAAAAAAAAACTTCCCCTTACAGCTTTGTAAATGTACAAAAATTTTAATTTCACAGAGAAGCCATTCAATTCCTGACTCTCATGATTTTATTCTAATAATAATTTCTAATAATTACAATATGCTAAGGATTTTAAGTGCACCATCTTATTCAATCTTCATGACAACTCAACAAGGTAGGTAGAGGATTTCCACAGCAACACAGAGAGAACTGCAAGATCATACAGCTAGCCTGAGGGGGGGGCAAGGTTCAACCCCAAGCCCAGTGTTTAGCTTGTATGTATCCTTCACTCTACACTTGGCACATTCAGAAGAGGACTTTCTGTACAACACAGAGCAAGTTCTTCTACCTTAGATCACAAGCCCTTGCTACTTTTAAGATAATTTTCAGGATGAATCACCACACTAGTTTAGCAGGTTGTGATTATTCTTGAAGCCCCAGTCTGGATATATGCCATAGGTCAGATAAAGACGAAGGGTCAGGAGGGCCAGTGGTTAAATGGATGGGCTGATTTAACCTGTGAAAGTTATACACAGAGAACTTAACTCAAAGCATGGCTGACACAGAAAACAGGACCTAGAACAAGCTACCATTAATTAAAGCAGAGCAAGTTAGAACTTAAATCAAAGGTAATGCCTTCTCTTGATTTTTAGAGCAACTAGCCACCCTTGTGGACAGAAAATTATGCAACCACCAAGTTTCTCCCACACCACATCATTAAAATACTACACTAAAATTGGGGAAACTGACTGAGACCAGTAGACAACCTTGATGATTTAAGTTTGAACAAACTTTCTGAGAAGATTTACATGGCATATTCAGTTAACAATTTATATTGTTAGCAATCCTATACTTTAAAATTTGTCTATATAATATATGTGGGAAGTCTCTGAAACATTCTTAAACTCAAATCAATTATAAAACCAAGGATTTGTTGAAAACAATGTAATAAGAGTCATTATTTATAAAGGTTTCTGTGTACAGTGGAGTCAATTCTAAGAGATTACAGCAATTTTTCACTCTGTTAGAAATCACCTAAAATCTAACCTAACTACAAAAAGATTTACTGCAATATTTATTTGCTATATAAATATTTATTGAGTATCTATAACAGGCACTACGCTAGACATTAAATAGCGAGCAAATAATGGGCTATTGCATGGCTACGTGGAAAATCAGAATGTTATCATGAAATAGAGACCCTGCAGCTACTTCAGATTGAGTGGTCAAAGGAGGCCACTTCAGAAAACTGTAAAACACCCAAATTGCCATCAGTAGTAAATAGCCCAAATGTCTATCAATCATGATAAAAATATACAATAGAATACTAGGCAGACATTAAAAGCTCCAGGTAGAATTTCAAGTGCTAATAGGGAAGATATACCACATATGCTACAAACTGGAGAAAGCAAGATACGAAGAGAGTATATATGAATCTATGCATATAAATTTATTAAAGCAAGTAGTCAGATGTGGGTATATGCATTAAAAGTATCCCAAAATTATTAACAGTGATTACTTTCAGGAAGAGGAATTTGGACTGTGGAGACTCTATATTCTATTTAAGATGTGTGTATGCATGCGTGTGTGTGTGTGTGTACTCATTTCATTTAAACACTGAAAATTTATTTTTAATATATAAATAAAAGCCAAATCAGTATGACAGAAAACATGGGCCTTCTATTCTTGATCTATCTGAAACTTATAATTCTAATTTACAAACTTAATATACAAACCTCCCACTTAGGGAAGGTGGTAATATGACCACCTAAGAAAGGACTGTGTGGACAACATTTGGCTTTATGTTAAACCTCCTGTGGCTCACAAAACCCTCCCAGCTCAGCTTTCACTGGTAAAAACTGGCTCACCTGCTCTCTGTAAGGTACAGATATGAGGATAACTATTCCAACTTTGACATAAAACCACTTGTGAAAATACTGGGGAGGACACATCAATAAAGGGAATGAAAACTGGGTGTTCTCCCACAATTACTAACATTCAAATGCCCTTCCCACAGAGAAATGTTCAGATATCTCAAGCAGATTCCTCAACAACTACAAATGTCCTATGTGTTAATGTCCCTAAATTTACTAAAAATTAAAGATAAAAGTTTTAAAAAGGACCCCAGTGATTCAAAAGTAAAACATACTTCAAAAGAATTTTCCAAACAAATAAGTAGAGTGGTATTTTCCAGCCGGGTTGAAGATCCCATTTCCAAAATTAGCAAACCAAAATAATATCTTTACTCTATGAGGCAATTACAATTATGTGCTTAGGAACATGGTAAGCAGTAAACAAAAGAGCCTATTTTTGAGTTTCTTACCTAATGCAGCATGATCTTCTTGCTCCTGACTCTTTCCCAAAGGGGTCATCATTTTTGAATATGTGTCCGTCCACCAAGGATTATACTTCAAAACCTGTTCAATTGCCTCATCTTCAAAAAAGTCAGCTCTGGAAAAAAACATTGAATGGGTCTGTTATATATTAGGTTGTCGGAAAAGTCATGACGTATTTTTTGTATGTTTTTCAATGCAAAAATGGGTCATGACTTTTCCGACAACCCAATAGAATTAGGCTGGTTTTCATTTTTTAAAATTTTATAATGTCATTTGCACTGGGTATATAGATTAATTCTAAGTACATTTCAAGGAAAGACTGAGCACAGCATTTACTTTCTTTGTGGTTAATAATCATCATAAAACAAAAAATAAGCCTCTGGCTAAAAGGATACTTGACATTTATGATCTCTTCAAATGGAATGTACACAGGAGACCAGGCTTACCCTAAGCACCATCCCAATCCTACAGCAGTATGGGGTAAAGCAAATCTGAACACATATGGACCTGAAACCCAGCACTTGTGCTTGGTTTGCAAATATCACAGATTTTGGTAAAGTTACAGTAAAAGAAATTATCTTTTAACTCCACCAACAAATAAAAATAAACCCGAGTAGAAAATTTAGGATACTGAATATCCACACACAGGGGACACACACACACACACACACACACACACACACACACATCACTGTTTAGCTAGCATGTGCACTCGTATTTTCTACCAAGATATACACTATTTTATTTAGCTATGCTAATCTTAATAGTTGCTTAATTTAAAACTACTAAAAATAAAAGCAACCTTTGTAGAGAGCAGAAAATTAATTTTCCTGTACTTCTCTTTCTCAGTTTTAACTGGAAAAATAACTTATATTCAAAATATACTCTTAGAGGACACGTATTCAGAAAACATGCTATCTTTCTCTCAAAGTTGGAAATTGGTATTCCTGGGTAACAAATGACAAAAAGTATAACTCATTGTAAAATATTCATTTATATTTCAGTTAATTACAAACCCAGGGAATTGGTTGCTTTGATAAACTGGATTATCTAGCTGATAGTTTTATGACTTTAAATACTTTTTTCTTTCAACTAAGATGCTGAAATCTTTTAAAATTAGAAGTATATGTATGACAGATAACAAGTTCTTCAAATGTGCCAAGCACTGCACTAAGTGCTTCTAATTCATTATTTTCTTGAATCCTCATACCATCCCCATGGGCAGAGGACATTCTCTGCCCATTTTACATGGTGGAAACTGAGGGTCAGAAAAGTTGTATATTATGGCCAAGTTCAAAAAACTAGGAAGAAGTGTGGCCAGGATTTGGACCCACTTAAGTCTATCTCCATAATCCAAGCTATTAACCAATATACACATTCCATTTTTTTTTTTAAGATTTTATTGGGGAATTGGGGGAGGGGAATAGCGTTTGGGAAATTGGGAAAGGAGAACAGACAAGTTGCTGTCCTTTTGATCTTCAGTCTAGTTGTGGAGGACGTCGCTTCACTGGTCCATGTTGGTATTATCATTGGCTCTTCCCGGGTGAGGCAGTCGCTCGCCGGCCATTGGACGGCTGCTCACGGCGGCTCACGGCAGCTCACACTAGCTGCCATCCGCTCACGCTGGCAGTCAGCCACTCACGGTAGCTTACTGCAGCCTAGGGGGTCGCCGGCGACTCACAGCAGCCCAGCTCCAGGTCGAGCTGTTGTTCATCATCTTAGCTGTAGAAGGCACAGCATCACTGGCCCTCAGGTGGGATCGGAACCAGGGCCCTGCTGCTCAGAGCTGGTGTCCCAAGCCAACTTTTAACCAACGTGCTACTCAGTCGGCCCTACACATTCCATTTTTATGCCTGAGGAAATAAAGTACATATTGGACAAAACTGAATAGTAATTATCTTGAAACAATAATTCTCAATTTATGTCAGGTGCACAAGGTATGAGACTAGGATGAAATGCTTGCTTTATAAAATAATCCTGCTAAGAAAGTCTCCTACTAGCTATCTCTTTTCTTTTAAAGTGAAGGAAAACTCAAACTGATAGTAGTCAGATAGGAGAGGGGTTGTGGGGCATGGAGAAAAAGGTGAAGTACAAATTGGCAGGTACAAAACAGTCACAGGGATGTAAAGTACAGAATAGAGAATATACTCCATAATACTATAATAACTATGTATGGTGTTGGGTAGGTAATAAAGTTATCAGGGCAGGGGACACCTCATAAGTTACATAAATGTCGAACCATTATGTTGTACACCTGAAACTAATTCGTATAATATTGTATGTCAACTGTAACTGAAAATTATTTTAAAAATAAAATGAAAGAGATCTCTTTTGAATTGAGATTCTACTATAGACTTTACCCACAAATCAGGATGTGAACTTTTCCTGCAAATCGAATTTCAAAAAGGATAAGCAAAGGCCGGCAGAGTGGTGCGTTGGTTAAGAAGTTGGCTTGGGAAGCAGCAAGGACCCAGTTCGGATCCCACATTAGGGACAGTGACGCTGCGCCCTCTACACCTGAGATGGTGAACAACAGCTCGACTTGGAGCTCGGCTGCTGTGAGTCGCCGGCGATGGCGTAGGCTGCAGTGGGGCTGGCCGGCAGCTGGTGTGAGCTTTCGTGAGCTGCCGTGAGCGGCCATCCAACGTCTGGCGAGCGACTGCCTCACCCAGGAAGAGCGCAATGATAATACCAACTTGGGCCAGTGAAGTGAAGTCCTCCACAACTAGGCTGAAGAACAATAGGACAGCAACTTGTCTGTTCCCCTTTCCCAATTCCCCAACGCTGTTCCCCTCCCCCAATTCCCCAATAAAAATCTTTTTAAAAAAGGATAAGCAATTAACAGTAAAAATGGCTAAAATGCTAAATAAACCAACAAAATACTAACTTTGTGCCATGTTCCAAGCTCCACGTTGGATACTAGAGTTACACTGCTAATAAGACACAGGCAGTCCTGGCTCTCACAGAACTCACAGTTTCATGGGAGAGTCAAACAACTACAATACAGTGTAAGAGATATGACATAAGAGTACAAGAGTTTACGACAAAATGAAATTGGAATGACAGGCAAGGTCCCCGGAGGAAAGAATATCTTAGCCAACAGCTGAATGATAATGAACAGTTAACCAGATTAAGAGAGGTAGGAGAAAATAATCTGGGATGAAAGAATAATTAGCAAAGGCTAGGAAACAAGAAGACATATTTAAGAGGAAAGAAAAAATTGAGGATTGCTAAAAAGAATGTGTTGTGGTGACAACTACCTTGTAAGCCATGTTAAAAAATCTTTTATCCATAAGAACAAGTGAACACTTAAGAGCTTTTGCATAGGGGACTGACATCAGTGTTTCAGAAACATCACTCAAACTGCCACCTAGGAAATGGTTTAAAGGGACCAGAAGAAACACAAATAGATCTGACATGTAGTTAGAAGCTAGAATCCTCAGGATGTAGGAGTCAAAGGAACAGAGTCAAGGTAGACACACCCAGGATTCTGGCCTCAACCACTGAGTGAACAGTGTCATTTGTTGGAACAGGAACACAGGATGTTACCAGACATGACTGGAGAGAGAATGACTTTGACAGAATGACTTCTGCTTGCAACAGGCTGAGCTTGAGGTGTTCTTTTAGGACCTATAGAGACCTGTCCAACAAGCAGTTAGACATGGGAGTCTGATGCTCACAAAAGACACATAGGACAGTTAATGAGGTCAAAGAAGAAGCCAGGATTGCCCAGGGAAAACTGTCAGGGTAGTGAAAAGGGCTTTGGACACTGGAGCACCAACGACACAAAGCAAAGGTAGAAGAACCCATCTGAAAAGATTCTGGTTTTTACCATAGGGGAAAAATTATTTGAAAAAAAAATAAAACCGGCTCTGTAAAACTATCTCTGTCACCTGCATACCCCCCACATCCCAAAAAGAATATTTAAGTGATTATTTTTAGTAAGCTCTCACTAAAACAGTTCCAGTGATTAAACTGTGATGATTTTTACATTGTCCATGATTTAAGAGTTTTGTGAACAAGATTTGGGGCTTACTTATAGTCTACTTTCCAGAATAAATTATTTTCAAGATTTTAAATGCCATTCAATCCAACAAGTCACTGAGTGCCCTCTACGTGTGCACAGCATCAGGGATTTGAGATTGGCAGGACTTGCTCCCTGCCCTTCAGGACTCCACAATTTAATGGGAACCATAGACACAAACACAGAACGCTGTAAGAATAAGATGAGTTATAATATGGGAGCACTGAGGAGGGCTTCCACCATCAGTCTGGGAGAGAGGGTGACAGGGGGTGACAACTGAATTCAGTCTTAAAAGATAAGTAAAAGGCAGAATGCGACAGGGGAGAAAAGAGCTCGCCAATGGATACCACTAGTACAAAGTGTACGAGAAACCATGTGGTACAGATGGGCAGATGCAAACATTGATTACAGTTATAGTACAGAATGTGGCAGGGAGTGGCAAAAGAGACACTAAGGAACAGGCAGGATCCAGATCGCAGAGAACTTACTATGCCACCAGAAGGAGTTAGAAGCTCAAGCTCTAAGCAAAGGACGGCCCAGTAGGAGTTTAAGCAGATTTTCATTTTCAGTACATAAGACATTATACTGGTGGTTTTATAGTTGATAGATTTGCGGAAGTCCAGGCTGGCGGTAAAGACGTCACTTAGGCAGTGAGGAGACTGCTGCAATAAGTGTGACAGAGATGAGGGCCAGAAATAGATGGAATAAAGGAAACAGTAGAGATAAATGGTACAACTTCAGGATAGATTGGAAGTATGGGAGAAGAAAGAAGTCAAGATGAATCCCAGGTTCCTAACCTGGGTGAGCAGAGTGAAAAATCAGGCACTCCACCATGGAGAACATTCTGGAAGACTTTAAAAGTGAGATGATGAGTTCGATTTGGACATGCTGAAATAGAAGAGTCAGCGAGATGCCCAGTCACTCTCTAAACCCTTAACCTGGCTTTTCTTCATTGCACTTACCACAATCAAAATATGTGTACTTCCCCATTAGAATGTAAGCCCCATGAGGGTAGCCACCACACACTCCTTGCTGTCTGCAAAACTGCCTGAAATGCAGTTCACTGAAATAGTTGTTGAACAAATGAAAGAATGAATATGCATAAATGACATTTTATTTTAATGCTTTTCCTAAGCTTGCTTTTTAATAGCAGGTGATCATCTTCTCACCTCATAATTACTATCTGTTGTCTTGAGATCTCCTCAATAGATCCAAAAGCCTTATTAGTATACCATCTTCTTTAACAAATTTATAGCACTGAAAATTATAATTTGAAATGGGACCCCAAATGCTGTTTGATCATGGTCCCTTTTGTTATCTCACAGATATCTGAATATTGACTAAATTCTTTTATTTTCTCCCAAAGAAGGAAACAGGCAAGATTTTATGAACTGGTTGAAATAAAAAATATGCTAACAATTAAAAAATAATTTACCTGGGAAGAAAAAAGAAAAAAACACTCTCAGCAAGAAAACTTGGCTATAAGAAAAAGAGGAAGGACTATTAAAGAATTTTTCAAGATGCCTTCAATACATTTTAATATAAAAATAATATCCAAGAGGAATTATAAATGGCAAAAAAAATGGATAATCAAAAACAATGAAGGGATCATCTATATGCCCAGCATTCTGCTGGGCTACAAACCATAAGGAGAAAAAAAGTCATAAACTGACATCAGATATTATAACAAAGAATTTTAAAAACAATAATAATCCAAAATCATTCATATGTGCCTTTGAAATGTACTATTTTTTCTATGTAACCAATTTACCTTATCATTCTGCTTTAGGGGGACATTAAAATGAGCTTTCCTTAAGCTCCCTAAAAACCTGACAACAGGAGAAGACAAGACTTGGAAGAAGGACAATGTCATCTATTACACTAATGGAATATATGTTACGTGTTACATATGTATATTATATATATAAATGTGTAATATATATTCAATGTATTATCTGCATGGAGGATCAGAATTTAAAGTAAACCTTGCCTCTAATGTATTAACCTAAATAAATTTTTAGTTGAAAATTTAAAACAATTTTACTTTCACTTTATTAACACATTTGGGTGTGTTAGCTAATGTAAATAATGAGTAATGAGTAACACAAAAATTACAATCAGCCAAAGTCTTATAGCTACCAGAAAAGTCACAAAGAACCTTTTTTTTTTAAGTTTACTAGGGTGACAATTGTTAGTAAAGTTACATAGGTTTCAGGTGTACAATCCTGTAATACATCATCTATATAACACATTCTCCTTCCATCACCATATGTTTGATCCTTTTTACCCTCATATACCACTCACATACCCCCTACCCTCTGGTAACCGCTAAACTATTGTCTGTGTCTATGAGTTTTTGTTTCTTCATTTGTTTCTTGTTCCTTTGTTGTTTTCAGTTTTATATACCACATATCAGTGAAATCATATATGCTCCGATGTTCATTGCAGCTTTATTTACAGTGGCCAAGACATGGAAACAACCAAAGTGTCCTTCGATAGAAGACTGGATAAAGAAGATGTGGAATATATACACAATGGAATACTACTCTGCCATAAAATGAAATAATGCCATTTGTGACAACATGGATGGATCTTGAGATTATTATGCTAAACAAAATAAGTCAGACAGAAAAAGTCAAGAACCACAAAGAACCTTTAATTCATGACTCCCACTATCCAAATTTGCCCATGACTAAATTTAAACCACTCATGTAAGAACTCTTCCTTGATAAGTGGAAAGAACATGTTATACATACTATTAAAGAAAATGAGCTTCTAGATAAAGAAACACAGAAGATGGTGAAAAATAAGGGCTGCTTATAATATCACACTGCTAACTATAAATTCCAATTTCTTAATTCTCTCAGGCCATATAGTTATTCTTCTAGTTTTAGAAGAGAAAAATAGGCAGTTCTTCTAATTCAGCTCCATCCCACTTGAAATTTCAGTCTTGTAAAGCTAATTCTGTTTTCATGCTTGCCCAAGAAAATTGTTGACAATGAAATTTCCACTTTAAATATTCAAGATGATTTTTTAAATAGGTTGTTTAACCTTTAAAACCACAACTGGACAGATAAAGGTAATTAGAAATGGCAATGTAAATAGATTTAAATCTCTCAGATGTTCTCCAAAATGTAACATACTCTGCTCTTACCCAGTTTCCCTCAGGATGTTGAATAGTTCAACCATTTATCATGACACATCATTTAATGCATTTGCACATCACAAGATATATTTCTGCCATTCCAATTAGTCTCCCACTATGTCACAGAAGCTATAATATTAATCATAAGAGCAACCACAGTTAAATTGAAATAGTGTACATGAAATACAAAATTATAAATGGAAAGACTCTTTTTCAAGTCCTAGCTAAGCCACTTAGTAGTGGTGTGACTTTAGGTAAGTCCCTTAACCCTCTTTCCCCAGCTGTTGTAAAAACTGAAATAATCATGAAAGCACTTGGTAAGCTGAAAGCATTATACAAATAGAAGGGAATATGATTATTATAATTGCATATTTAACAGTTTAGAAGTTGATGGCCCAGAGCATAGGAAGAATAATAATTGAAATCTAAATCAACATATGACATACATCCACAGAGGCCAGGTGACAATCGCTTCCTTGGAAGAAGTGTTGCTAACATGGCCAATGAGACAAACCACAGTCTCTCCTCAAGTGATTAATCACCTACCCATTAACTAGATAAGTTCCTTAGTAAATATAAGCCCAATAGAATTGCACTATGGCTAAAGACACCATTAATGCAGGTGGGAAATAAAATACAGCAAAACTAAAAATCATATTTTCTTTATACCCTATTACAAACAATAGTTATTTGTTAATTTGAAACAGATCCTTGATTACTGGTGGTAATGGATGAAAGTTTTAGGAAAACCCTGGATCAGCCAAGAAATGTAGTAAATGTAGATTCAAATTCTTAAAGACTGTTAATCACAACAAAAAGCCTACATAAAAGAAATGCAAATATTCTTGAATTCAGTGTCCTATTTTTAAGCCTGGAAATAAAAAACTCAAAGATGTTGGAAGAGTTCTCTGTTGCTGGAATAAACTGCTAGGAAGTGACATTTTACAAAGATCACAGCGGTATAACAGTTGTAGGTTAATTCAAATGTCAATTAAGGTTTTGAGCCATCACTAATTTCTAGAACCCAAAAAGCACATGCCTAGCATAGTTAAAAAGATACTCAAAAATTTTATATAAAAATGTCAAATAAATTACTTAATCCTCAAAAAACTCAATACTCGAGTTCCAGTATAGATGGCAGAGTAGGTAAATGCTGGGCTAGCCTCCTCTCATGACCACATCAACATTACAACTAAACTACAGAACTTTAATTGAGAACCACCTGAAGCCTAGCTGAACAGAAGTCCTACCTCTAAGGACATACAGAAGAAGCCACCTCAAGACTGGTAGGAGGGGCAGAGACATGGAACAGGCTGGTCCCACACCCGCGTGTGACCATTAAATATCGGGAAGGGTATCTCGGCTGTGGAGGTCCTCCATCTGAGTGAATGGTCCCAGCCCCACATCAGGCTCCCCAGCCCAGGGTTCCAGTGCCTGAAATAGAAGTCCCCATAACTTCTGGCTATGAGAAACAGCTGAGATTGTGGCTGAATGAGACAAGGGTGGCTGCAGGCCCAGGCACTCCTCTTAAAGGGCCCGCACATGGACTTACTCACCAATGGACTCACTCACTCTGAGCTCCAGCACTGGGGCAGCAGCTTGAAAGGCACAGGGACATACGGGGATGAACTGGGTTGTCTGACTTCGGGGTGAAGGCTGGAGGGTCAACTTCCTTCCAGAAAGTGTTGAGCCCTCCCCCCACCCAGCCTGAACAGGTGGGAATCATATTGGAATCTCCATCAACCTGGCCAACACCATTCACACTGCCCTATTCATTCTGAGACCCCACCCCACCTAACTTACAGGCCCTTAGAAGCTGCTTCCAGTGGCTTTTCCATACAAATGGCCATCATGGCTCATGCTGCACTCTCCTAAAATCTCTCAAAGATTGACAAACCCCAAACAAGCACCATCTGGCAGCAATGTGCCCCATACATCTGAATGACCAGCCCTATGCCCAGCACTAGTGGCAGCCAGCCTTGGTTAGCAGCTTACCCTCTTCCAGGCACCTCCAAGCACAGCACAAGTGGCAACCATCTGCAGATCACTTTGTAGCTCATAGCAGGTGGCCCCAGGCTGGGCACAGGCAGCGGCTAACCTTGGCCTGCACCGGAGCCCTTCCAGGAGGCCCCAAAACAAACACACCTGGTGGCCAGCTTCAGACTACACCAGAGCACCACCCAACCACCTCCACAAATGACACACCCAAAGGACAGACTCGGCAAATACCAGAGCCCCGCTAAAGTTAAACCTGCTTTGCAGGGTCAGCCTCTGCACAACACTTCCTCCACTGCAGCCATGGCCAGTCCTCACAACAAATCAGCCGGAGGGTCAATCCTACTCACTGACGTGACAACAGCAATCAAGGCTCAACTATAATAGGGGGCACACACAACTCACATGAGGGACACACCTGCAGCACCCAGCTCAGGTGACCAGGGACACGGCACCACAGGACACTGGGCCCACAGGACACCTACTGCATAAGGCCACTTCTGATATAAGATCAGAAGACACAGCAGCCCTACATAATATATAGAAACAAACACAGGGAGGCAGCCAAAATGGGGAGACAAAGAAACATGTCCCAAATACAAGAACAGAACAAAGCTCCAGAAAAAATAACTAAACAAAATGGAGACAAGTAATCTACCAGATAGAGAGTTCCAAACAGTTGTTATAAAGATGTTCAATGATCTCAGTGAGAACTTCAACAAAGAGATAGGAAACATAAAAATGAAGATATGAAATATAAAAAAGAACCAGTCTGAAATAAAGAATAATATAACTGAAATGAAGAATACACTATAAAGAATCAACAGCTTTGATGAAGCAGAGGGTCAAATCAGCAATTTAGAAGATAAGATGGCAGAAAACACCCAATCGGAAGAGTAAAAAGAAAAATATTTTTTAAATGATAGTTTAAGGGGCCTCTGGGATAACATTAAGTGTACCAAAATTCACATCACAGGGGTACCAGAAGGAGAAGACAGCAAGGAATTGAAAACTTATTTGAAGAAATAATGACTGCAAACTTCCCTAACCTGATGAAGAAAATAGACATACAAACCCAGGAAGAGCAGAAGTCTCAAACAAAATGAACCCAAAGAAACCTACAACAAGACACGTCATAATTAAAATGCCAAAGGTTAAAGACAAAGAGAGGCTCTTAAAAGCAGTAATAGAAAAGCAGTTAGTTACCTACAAGGGAGCTCCCATAAGACTGTCAGCTGATTTCTCAACAGAAACTTTGAGAAGAGACTGGCACAAAATTTTCAAAGTGATGAAAAGCAAGGACTCACAAGCAAGATTATTCTTTCCATCAAAGCTATCATTTAGAATCAAAGAACAGAAAAAAGACCTACCCAGACAAAACAAAAAAACCAAAAACAAAACCTAAAGGAGCTCATCACCACTAAACCAGTATTACAAGCAATGTTAAAGAGACTTCTTTAAGAAGAAGAGGAAAAAAAAGATAAAAAATATTAATAATAAAATGGCAATAGCTACAGATTTGTCAACAATTACTTGAAATGTAAATGGATTAAATATTCCCATCAAAAGACATAGAAGGGCTAAACGGAAAAGAAAACAAGATCCTTACATATGCTGCCTACAAGAGACTCACTTCCAATCGAAAGATGCATAGAAACTGAAAGTAAAGGGATGGAAAAAGATATTTCACAAAGGAACAAAGAAAAAAAACTGTCATAGCAATACTTATGTCAGACAAAATAGACTTCAAAACAAAGGCTTTATCAAGAGACAAAGACATTCCCAGTAATCCCAATTCAGGATATTTATCCAAAGAAACCCAAACGCTACTTCGAGGGGAAGTGTGCATCCCTATCTTCATTGGCTATTAACAATAGCCAAGATGTGGAGGTAGCCTGGGTGTCTGTCGATGGAAGACTGGATAAAGAGGAGGCGGTACATATATACAATGGAATATTGTTCAGCCATGGTAGGGAATAGGTTCTCATCATCTGCAACAACATGAATGGACCTGGAGGGTATTGTGCTGAGTGGAGTAAGTCACAGAAAGACAAATGCCATATGCTTTCACTTATATATGGAATGTAAAGAACAAAATAAAGAAACAAACTCATAGATACAGAGAACATTTTAATAGTTGCCAGATGGGAGGGGGGTTGGGGTGGGTGAAAAGGGGAAGGGATTAAGAAGTACAAATTGGTAGTTACAAAATAGGAAATGAGACATAAAGTATAGCATACGGAATATAGTAAATACTATTTTAATAACTATATATGGTATCAGATGGGTAGTAGATTTATTCAGGTGATCACATTGTAAGGTATGTAAATGTCTAATCACTCTGTTGTACACCTGAAACTAATACAATATTTTATGTCAACTGTGATTGAAAAATAAAAATATATTTTTTTAAAAATTCAATACTCGGGCCGGCCGAGTGGCGCGATGGTTGGGAGCTGGCTTGGGACGCCAGAGGGCCCCGGTTCGGATCCCGCATGTGAGGGCTAGTGACACTGCCCTCCGCAGCTGGGATGCTGAACAACAGCTCAACCTGGAGCTGGGCTGCCGTGGGTCGCCGGCAACGGCGTAGGCTGCAGCCCCTGCTGCACTGGGTTGCCATGGGCTGCTGTGTGTGGCCAGCGGCCGGCGTGGGCGGCCAGCAGCCACAGTGGGCGGCCGTCCAGAGGCCGACGACTGTTCTGCCTCGCCCGGGAAGAGTGCAATGATGGTGCCAACTTGGGCCAGTAGGGCGGCGTCCTCCACAACTAGACTGAAGAACAAAAACGACGGCAACTTGTCTGTTCCCATTCCCCAATTCCCCAATAAAAATCTTAAAAAAAAAAAAAAATTCAATACTCACAGATAATGATCAGGATCAAATTTGGTGAGCTCAGCAGCCAGGCGTTTCTGCCTTCGTTCAGCTGCAGGAGTAAAATCTGGATCCTTAATGTCAATAACATCACTGAATTCATCCTAAGAACACCAAGAAAGAATAATTGCTATCTCTTACTTTAACACTGAAAAATCTAATTTTGCACAAAATGCCACAACACAGGAAGAATCTAATTGATCAGTAAGCCATGACACTAATTGTGACATCTAGATTCAAGTCCAGCAAATGTTTGTTAAATACCTACTACTTGCCAGGCCCTGTTGGAAGTTTTCACATGAATTATCTCATTTAATCCTTACAAGAAACTTTTTAAGCTACATTAAGGCTATAAAAGTCTAATATAAAAAACAGAATAGAATAAAGCCTTGCAAGCAAACAGGAACATTTATTTCTCCATCATTTCCCATTTACTCCTGGAGATTTGAAAGTTATTAAAGGCATGTCAAAGTAACTTTCTAGACCCAAGACGGAGTTCCTACTCTGGGTGCCAGGTAAGCAATCCAAAACTTAGATAACTTTCGTGTCCCTCTAAGTGCTCTGCTTGACCGGAAATGCAGTCTATCCAGTCAGCCAATCCCCAAATGTCAAGCGAATTTTAGATCCTATACTTAATTCCTTATTCCTTCTCACCCATAATAAGGTTGACTATGTGGCTCCAGCCAATCAGATATTTTCTAGTTTTCTCTTCCTTGTTCTTTATTCTTTATCCTATAAAAGCTTTCTGACTTCTGCCCCATTTTCCAGTTCTCTTCTGTTCCCTTCATGAAGTGTCCAAGTTTGTTTGTATCACCTAAATTGTCTTCTTTAATCATTTTTTAACAGACAAAATGGTTTGAATATCAGATATCTACACATAGACTTTTCTTTTGTTTCTTCCTATGGTCTAGCTCAGCTAGTCTCAAGGAGCCCTATATAAAATTTATACACATAACTGTGTAAATTCTACTTTATGAGCAGATTTAAGAATTTTTAAGGACAATTTTGAAGTATATGACTTTCCATTTAAAAATTAAACATAATTTAAAAATCTAATCCTAAGTAATATTCAACTTTACTGTAATCATCTTCACTTAATGTATACATATTGATATGTAGAAAGCATGTATATTAGGAAAACTGCCTAAGATACCATTATATGGTCTTTTTTCTTGTGATCAGAATTATGCAGTAGAGAAACCTATACAAAGAAAATATTCCTAAAACTATACTTTTTTTCTTTCTTTAACCTCACATACTTACTACCAAACCCAAGTGAGAAGTACAGAAACTAGAAGAAGCTTAAAGAATATTAGCAGAAAAGAAATCAAGGGAAAGAACTTAACGGAGAGCTGTGCAGGCAAACTATTAATATAGACTTGTAAATGGAATGACAGGTTGATGCCTAATAATCAGGCCTAAAGTCCACTGCTTTAATGTGAAAACCCTACAACGAAGTGAGCTATACGGAATTAACCAGGGAAAGGCTAGGATAAAGACTCCCCACACAATCAGAATTTCTGCATAAAAAAAAAAAAATTCTCTCATCCTTACCACAATTCATTTAGCTTAAGTAGTATCAACAACATTTAATCTAAGCACATTCTAATACAATGAAAGGGCCCAGAGATCTTTTTGGAAGTCACATCCAGAACATCTTAATACTTCTAAACAAACATTCTGGGCAAAAACCAGATCACTGGCTTTCCCCAAACTTATAAAAATGTGTATTCCAAAAGTTCTTTTGCAATTTACTTTTTGGGGACTTAGAATGTATCTTCCTATAGAAATACTATTATAAATAGTAGATTCTCACAGGGGCGATCCATAAGTTTATTCAATCCATAATAAACTTCAAATAGAGTACTCACAACACAAACTATTTAACAAGTGCTCAGCAATGTTTCTATGGGAAAATACTTCCAGAGTTCCAGTTTAATCCACCAGAAACACCTCTTCCCCAAGTAGTGCAACCTAGACTCTTCCTGTCTTCCCAGCCTGCCTCAACCTGCTGGAAATGAGTTCCTCCAGCCAGAGCTGGAAAGGGTGCAGAGGTAGATAAGTTATACTGCACCAGCAGTCTTACCTCAGCTAGATGAATACTATGAGAGCCATTTCCTGCCTGTGAACCCCAAGTCCCTCTCCCCAGCAGCTGTGAGTCTGTGTCACCCACTTTCTTTCCTTCTAGCCCCAAGGTGTCTCCTGCACCTGCGCGTACACTCACACATATTCCCCCCCCCTCTCTCTCTTTTTCTCTCTCTCTCTCCTGAAAGCAGCCTGATGAAGTAAAAAATGTGTGACTTTGGAATAGATAAACATAAATTTATTCATTTTTTAAATTTTTTTAAAGTATAGTGGTATATATTATATTAGTTTCAGGTGTACAATATAGCAATTCAACATTTTTATACCTTACAATGTGATCACCACACTAATTCTAGTAGTCATCTGTCACTGTGCAAACTTATCACAATTATTATTGACTATATTCCCCTTCCCCTTTTCATCCATCCCCCACACCTCTGGTAACCATCCCTTTGGTCTCTGTTTCTATGAGTCAGACAGAGAATGACAAATACTGACCATATGGTTTCATTTATATGTGGAATCTAAAAAAACAACAACAACAAAACAAAACAGACAAACCTGAATTTAACACCTAGGTCCACTCTAATTATACAATCTCTCTGAACCTCAGCTTCCTTACTATAAAAATGTGTCTAGTGACTCCACCATCATAGGGCCAGGTTTAGTTTCTTCTTGTTGCTATAACAAATTACCACAAACTTAGTGGCTTGACACAACCCACATTTTTTTTTTCTGACAGTTCTGGAGGTCAGATGTCCAAATTCTGGTTCCTTCTGGAGGTTCCTGGGAAGAATTTGTTTCTTTGCCTTCTCCATGTTTGTGGCTGGCTGTCCTCATTCCTTGGCTCATCGTCCCACATCACAATGCCTTTCGTCCCTTGGCTTCCATCATCACGTGCACTTTTCTTTTCTCACTTTGACTCTCTTACCTCCCTCTTATAAGAACCATGAGATTAGATGGGGCTCATTTGAGAATCCAGGCTAATCACCCCATCTAAAGACCCTTAACTTAATCACATCTGAAAAGTCCCTTTTGCCATATAAGGTAACATATTCACAAATTCCTGGGATTAGCAAAGGGACATTTTGTGGGGTGGGGAGGGGATCATTCTGTCTGCCACAAGGTGTTGTGTGGGTTAAAAGAAATTGAGTGCAGGGCTTGATACATTCAATAATGTCAGTTTCCTTTCTCTCCACCTTTTTATTCCACCAGTTCCCTGTCACTCACTGACTTCCTACTGAGAGTGCACATCCTCCCCTCCTGTTCAGTCTCCTCACTTGCTAGAGGCAATTAAAAAAGGGGGGGATTAAAATGTCCCACTTCATTATTTCATCTGGACCAGATATAAGGTCATAAATGGGGTGTAATCTAGGAGTCTGTAAATAACTCTACATTTCACAGGATAAATGAAGTAACCCCAGGCATTTTAAAACACTAATTGCCTGCCTTGTTCCTTTGTTGCTTTCAGTTTCATATCCCATGTTATCAGTGAAATCATATGGTTCTCAACTTTTTTTTTTAAGATTTTTATTGGGGAATTGGGGGATGGGAGCAGTGCTGGGGAATTGGGGGAAGGGGAACAGACAAGTTGCCGTCCTCCTGCTCCTCAGTCTAGCCGTGGAGGACGCTGTCCCACTGGCCCAAGTTGGCACCATCATTGCGCTCTTCCCGGGCGAGGCAGATCAGTCGCCGGCTTCTGGACGGCTGCTCACTGCAGCTGCTGGCCGCTCACGCTGGCTGCTGGCCACACACATGGTAGCCCATGGCAACCCACCGCAGTAGGGGCTGCAGTCCATGCCGTCGCTGGCGACCCAAGGCAACCCAGCTCCAGGCTGAGCTGTTGTTCAGCATCTCAGCTCTAGAGGGCAGCGTCACCGGCCCTCACATGCAGGATCCGAACCGGGGCCCTCTGGCGTCCCAAGCCAGCTCCCAACCAACACGCCACTCAGCCGGCCCTGGTTCTCAACTTTTTCTGTCTGACTTATTTCACTTAGCATACATAACTTTACTAACATTTTCACCCCAATAAATTTTAATTAAAAGCAAAAAAAAATCACTAATTGCACCGAGAATAAACTCAGACTCTTATCACAGCTCAAAGCTCTGTATAATCCAGCCCCTGCTTTGTTCTTCAGCTTCATCTCCTACCTTCTCTTTCCCGCTCAAACATGCTTATGCCACACACCAGACTTCTTTCCATTTCTGGAACTCTGAGCCTTTGTACCAGTATAAAAATACAGACATGGTCCCTGCTCTCATGGGGATGAGAGTTAAGGTAGGAAAGCAGTTATCCTTCCTGTCTCCTCTGCTTCCTCGTTGCCTGCAGACTGGGCCTCTACACACAGCTATGCAACTTGCACCCACAGGACGCAAGCGTCCGTGGCAGTGCAAGCCCATCCAGGCTTGTCCTGTGCACAAGCATATGCAGTGACCCTGTTCAAACTCGACCCTCAAGAGAAACTGGAACAAACCAAAAAGCAGAGTTAGCTTGGGGTAGAGAAATCTAAGGCATCAATCAACCAAAGCAAAGGAAGAAAAGAGGATGAGAAATGTTCAACTACAGCAAGACAAAAGTGATTAAAAAAAAAAAAAGCATTGCCATGACCACTGTTATTAAAGGTATTTAAAGATGGACATTGCCAAGAAAAGGTCATGTAGGATTTAAACGAGGCTTATGTGAGTTTCAGCATAGCTAAAGCAGAGACTATCAAGAGAGAAAATGAAGAACTGTGCAAATCTGGGCAGTGGGTCTCCTGAAAACAATGGTATAGCTGAGGGAAGGAAAGGAGAAGCAGCCAGAGTCCAGCAGCTGCTGGCAGCAGAGTCCCAGCAACTTGTAGGCCTGGCACCCAGATCATTGCTGCTGACAGCCACCTCTGACAGAAGCTGTCATGAAGCCCTGACTTTAAGCTGCCAGGGCAGGTTTCCAAAGGCACCCTGGTGGCTGACAGCAATTACAAAAAGGAAGAAAATAAGGACATGTGTGTGGGGGCAAAAGGAGGGATGTTGAAACAGAATTTGTTTCAGCAAAAATATGTTTATTTTCTTCTCATTATCAGTATAAAATAGAAAAGTTCACATGCAAACCCTGTATAAATGGTTGGAGGAAAAAAACATGAAAGACTATACTAATCCCTCTAAAAAGGGTTAAATTATTCAATTAAGAGAACATGCCTGGGTATTCAAATTATGGATGATGTTTAACTTTGCTACATTTTTATAATGACTACATATTGCTTTTATCAGCAGAGAAAATATAGCTATTTTTCATTTAAGGGGGGAAAGAGACTTTAAAAATACTAGTAGAATTAGTAGTCAACAGAACTTTAGATATTTTCTCACCCAAAGGCAGTGACAGAGAAACTCTAAACTGAAGAGAAAACACTACTTGAAAAAATGGTGATGTTTCTTAAATACATCATTTTAAATTAGAAGAGATGTTCTCAAAGCTATTATTTATGCAGTAACCGTTTCAGTTTCTTTTAGCTATTTCAGTCATAGGAAAAGGGTCATGTTGCTAATCTTACATAATCACTCAGTTCTTAACCACATGGTGTGAATGTCACAAATAGAGCATCTGTAAAGGCAAAAGGACTCAGCAAGGAATAACAATTATGCTAGATTTTTGTGGCACATCTATCTTAATACCTCATAGATGGCATCCTTTAATTTTTGGCATCTTGGTTCTCACAAGTTTCGAAAGTTCTGATGTTTCTTAATTGTCATGAAGACACCGAAGTCCTCAAATCTAATTCATGTAAGAAAACACAGTATTCTTTAAAGACTAGATTTGTGTATTGGTGAGTCCACTGGTAAAACATGCACACAGAAGAGCAGCGATGCCAGTATGGAAGAGCAACATGCAGTCAACACACACTGAGTCCAGCACAGTCCTGGCCCAGGGACACACCCAGCACCTGTCAGAGGCTGCTATGCAGACATGGGTGGTACACGTGTTACCCAGCCCCCTTGAGAAGGTGAACTTCAGGACTCATGCTTTAAAGGGTTTAGAAAAGTAATATGGAATGTAAACCTACTGCATTTTATTTATCCCCTAAGAGGTCTGGCCAGCACCCACAGTCAATACACTACTATTTCCACAGCAGAATTTGTGGGTGTGCACATACTAAATGGGGGGGAAAAGCTATTAAAAGACTCACATCAGTTCATATCAGGTTATGCCACCAAACTAAACATAAAAACTTTTCATTTCAGAACTTTTTGTGATCCCAGTATTATACACGTAGGGCTATAAGCCTTACTACTAGCGGTATTACTGTTTATAGTACCCTTGGAGCTTTGTCACACGCACAGCTTTTGTTTCCTACATTGAGGAAAATATGCATTCAAATTGTTTAGAAAAGCAATACTCATTCCGTTAAAACAAAGAACAATTTCATGATTTTAGACAAGCTAAACGCTCGGGAATCATAAGCATTAAATTCAATGGTTCATTTCTGACGGGTAAACAGAGGCATGCAATCAGGAAAGGATACACAGGGCTATAACAGTGCTGGTAATGTTTTCGTTTTTAAGCTGTGTGATAGGTATCTAGGGATTCGGTACATTAGTTAACACAGTCAAAAAGATACAAAGAGTATTTATAATAACTTTTTTCTTAAGTCAACCCAAATTACTTATTCAGTAAACATTTTCAACTTCTGATCTAACAGAGGGTTGGCCCACACTCACAATATGGCACCACTCCATCTTTTCAGCAACCTGTCAGAAATCTTGCTAAGGATCTTCCCTCAACAGTAGCAGCTATTAAGAAACCAAGTTCCTGTCCTCAGGAAGCACGTTCAATCCGAATGAACAGCCTGCACTTAACCTGAGTGACTTTTACATCCATTCATTGATAGCTTTAGATGGGCAAGCCCAAAACAGACTGATGACAAACTAGCTCTCAGCCACACAACTAAGGTCCATTGGTTATAGTTTCCACTGTAGACAAAACTGACTCTATTCCTTTTTTTTTAAATTAAAATGTAATGGGTGACAATGGTTAGTAAAGTTACATAGGTTTCAAGCGTACAACTCTGTAATACATCATCTATATATCACATTGTGTGTTCACCACCCAGAGAAACTGACTCTATTCTTATTACCTCAGAGATGATCAGGGAATGTGATTAGGGAGGGAGATTACAGAGAAATCATAATTCAGCAGAAAAGTTTCTCAGGTTTTTTCATTTTTCTTTTCTTTTCTTTTTTTTTAAAGATTTTATTGGGGAATTGGGGAAGGGGAACAGCCAAATTGTTGTCTTTCAGTCTTACTTGTGGAGGGTGCAGCTAGCTCACCTCCAAGTCCAGTCACCATCCGGCTGGCCGTAGGCAGCTCACGGCTGCTCAGCTCAAGGTGCCGTGTTCAATCCTAGTTGTGGGTGGGCATAGCCCACCATCCCATGCAGGAGTCAAACTGGCAACCTTGTTGTTAGGAGCAGGTGTTCTCACCAGCTGAGCCATCCTGCCACCTGTTGGCAGCTCAGCACGGGTGCAGCTCACTGGCCCATGTGGGAATCGAACTGGAGACCCTGTTGCTCAGAGCTCCCGCTCTTAACCAACTGAGCCACTCGGCCGGCCTGTCTCAGGTTTTTGAAGGAAATATTTCATCAGCATTATTTGCTCCTAAGTAAATACCAATTTGTTCCCTTTAAGGAATCTTGAGAGCATTTTATATTTTTTCAAAGGCAGAGGTCTTTCTAGCATCTTATAATTGTTTTCAAAGAGTTTACACAATGTAGCATCTCCTTAAATCTCCTAAATGGCTTTATAAAGTAGGCAAGCAATCTCTACTTTACAAAGAGGAGATGAAACTTGTTTGTGGTCAAATAATTGGCCTGGGATCCCAAATCTAAACAGAAGTAGAAGTGGGACTACAACATAAGTCATCTACATTTACTTGGTAGACTCAAATGTCTTTACTATAATAAACCACATTCTAAAAATTAACATCCTCTGCCCAGACAGGGATGAAGTAAAAACAAAACAAAAAACAGTTCATCACTGTTTCTTTCATTTAAAAACAATTAAGGGCCAGCCGAGTGGCGCATTGGTTAAGAGCTGGCTTGGGATGCCAGAGGGCCCCGGTTCGGATCCCACATATGAGGGCCAGTGACACTGCCCTCTACAGCTAAGATGCTGAACAACAGCTCGACCTGGTGCTGGGCTGCCGTGAGTCGCCAGCGACGGCAGATGGGTTCCCATGGGCTACCGTGTGTAGCCAGCAGCCAGCGTGAGTGGCCAGCAGCCACTGTGAGCGGCCATCCAGAAGCCGGAGACTGATCTGCCTCACCCGGGAAGAGCGCAATGATGGTGCCAACTTGGGCCAGTGAAGCAACTTCCTCCACAACTAGACTGAAGAACAAAAGGATAGCAACTTGTCTGTTCCCCTTCCCCCAATTCCCCAATAAAAATCTTTAAAAAAAAAAAAAAATTAAGACCTCAAGTTAGTGGTTCACCAACACTTTCATCACATAACATTCCAGAGATACATTTTCTATAAAACAACATATAAGTATAAAACAATTCAAAATCTCTCCTCTCCATTTCATTCATTTCAATCTCCCTATATACGCTAAAATGAAGTAGACTTTCCTGCATTGTTTGAGGAAGAGAAAGTGATGTCATTCCTTTTCAGCCTAACTGACATATAATAGGGTTTTAACAAGAGATTACAGTCAATCTCCATCAAGAGTAAACAGACAAAAGTGCCCACTGTACACCAAAAACTAAACAATTTGATTAAACAACACAAACTCATTCTCACCAAGAACATTGTCTCATTTAACTATAAAACAGAAGAGATATCAGACCATAATTACACAATTTTCATTTTTCAGAAGTGTAAAACACAAAGCTTTCCAGGTAATATGAGAGGGGGGGTTCCATTTTGTATTTTAGAAACCTTATGTCTAGAATACAGAATAGAGAAAAAAGAAAGTGGAGAAAGAAGAAAGTAACAGAATGCCTTCCATCAGTAAGCGCAGGAACACTAGAGAGAACAGCCAATGCCACAGACGGGCGTGAACATCCATGCAATAAATGCATACAAGGAGATGTGCTTTGTGCTCAACATGTCACCTCTACACGGTGCACAGAAACTCCCAGTATGAGTAGAACTGAAATTAAAATATCCACATGGTAAAATCTGACATGCCCAGGTCTTATAGGAAGACAACATACCTGTAACCGCTGAAACACTCCTGATCGTAAGTCTCCAAAACCATAGTGGCACTGCAGTTTCAGAGCACTTTCAGATACCTCTTCATAGGGGAACTGCTCAATTTCCCAATTAAACTCTTCATCGTCATCTTCTCCTCCTTCCTCAGAAACTGCAGAAGTACCTAAGTTGTTAAATATTAATTTTTTAAAATACTGGAATTCCTAGGTACAACTTGGGAAAGAAAACATATAGGAAAAAATCCCTGCCTATGTTGCACCAAAGACAGGAACGACAATATGCATAGCCGCACAATTACTGATAGTTCCAAAAATGGAATCAACCCACAGATCCATCGACAATAGGATGTATAAATAATAAGCAATGAAAGCAATATATGAATTGCCATATATGAACAAATCTCATAAAAATGTCACATGAAAGAAGCCAGGAGGAGGGAGGGAGAAGTAACTGGGAGGAGATACCAGGTGGGATTCCAGGATGTTGGAAATGTTCCATTTCTTGATTTAAGTGATGTTCGCTTCATGTAACTCATTGAATTGTACACTTTTAATCTTAGCTTAAGTGGTCAATATTTTCCCAAAGATAGAGATGCTGTTTTAATTGGTCCAGAAACGTGACTGACCTACTGGTTCAACAGGGTTCTTTATATCTTTAAATTATATGTAACCAAATGATCTATTTTCACATGACCTCCTTATCTTGTCACCTGAAGCATTCTCTCCAATTTCCTATTTGCTATATCCCTTTCCCCCTAGCAACACATAGCATTCTTAATATTCTGTTTTTCTTTATTTCTTGCAACTGCAATAAACATACCTATTTCATCCACAAGTGGTTTTGCAGTCCTGTATTTTCTTGGTGCCAGAAGAGCAGTTAACATGTTCAGCCCCTCAAAATGCTGGCCAGGAGTTTCTTTGGGCAACTGAATGGTAAAGAGTCCTTAAAGATAAATTTGTTTTAGGCTTAGCAAGATTAAAATATTAAAGACTTCACAAATATATCTAAGAAATACATATCTTGTTAAAATATAATTCTATTTTATAAAGCTCCAAAATTATACCCTTATTGTAAATTTAATGAATAAAAATCAAAATAGAAAAAGGTTCCAATAAGGTTTTTCAGAACCACTGATTCAGTTGTCACCTCTACAAGAAATTAATCTGTTCAAGCTGCAGAATGTTTTAGTCTTATGCAGTGTCACCTTAACTATTGATAATATTAAGTCCAAGTCAAAACGTCTAAAACTCAATGGTTGAGAAGGTAATAGAATTAACCAGTCGCTACTTATAAATTTTATTCCTGGACTAGAGAGGCAAAAAGTTAGGCTATTTCATCCAATGAAGCTTCAAAAATATACAAATATTAAATAAAGCAATTATGGCTTCACAAAGTTCTTTGATATCTCAAAATATACATCCCTAAGGCAGACACAAATTCTATCTCTGTGCTTAGATTCTTTCCTTAAGTGGGCTTATCAACTTTATTTAGGCTCCCCTATGAACTGATTATATTATTTACTACTCTTACATTTGAAAATATTTTACCTCTTTCAGTGTAGTGAACCTTATCCTAATATATCAAATACAATTCAACCCAAATATTTTCACATATACTAGCTTCCTAACACCCTGTGTACCATTAAAATTTAATAACTTTGTTGTAATATGCAACCTATCTGCAATTAAAAATAGATTTACTACCTAGGAACACAGTTTCATTATATTTTATTATCACATTAATCACACTGCATTACTGGTTAGAACTTTGCCATTTAACTCTTTCATCCCATCTATCATCCCTTACCCTAGTTCACTGACGTCAAGAAATATTCACTGAAAATTACACAGGAGTACACAGTGTATTCTTATTCCATATCCCGTAACAAAGAAAAATCCAGAGACTTCTATAAAGGGAAAATAAATGGTTTCATGCCTATCTGAAATGAAGGACTTATCAATCATGAGAAGAAAATTCAATCAGCCTTTAAATGCCACCTGTGGACAGCTTCTCTCATACCTACATGTTATTAGATTTTAAGTTTGAAATTGTACAAGAAAGATTGGATTCACAGCTAAAATCACTCACATCTTTTACCACCTCACACATTCTTTTACTTTTAAACACTTAATAAATGTAGGGGAAGTAGAAAATAAAACTACTAGGAAATAGAACCAGTGTATTTAACTTTACTTGGAAGAATATTGTGAAATATATTAAAAGACTGAAGAAATTGCCATTGTTAAGAAATCCATAAACAACAGCACTGAACACTGTGAACAATAGAGTAGCAGGAACAGATTGCACTTGCAATACACCTAAAAGGTCCTTGCAGTATCTTGAAATGTAGTTACTCTAACATGAAGAATCCGAAGAACAAAACTAACAAAAATTTCAAAGTAAATACCTTTATCTGCATCATAGGACCCTTGCTCACTTCCATTTTCTATAATTCTTCCAGGAAGGGTTAATCTGCAATTTAATATAAAGTCTTATGAAGTTCTTAAATTACAAAGTATAATAAGTGACCATGAATGACAGTATACATTTACCTACTGAATCTATCAATCATTTTAGAAGGAAATCCTCCAGCATTTTTTAATATTTTACAAACTAAATAACTTAGATTCTTCCCTAGTTGAGAAAAAAGAAATCAGAGATGACTCATCTCTGTTTGAATACCCCCTAGTAACCAATAAATACTTAAAAAGAAAAGCCACAATAAATATTAGTTATCACTATTGTTATAGAGAACTTCCCCCTTCCTAATGAATAAGAGTTACTTATGTACCTGGTACCTGACACAGCAGATGCTCAATAAAAGTAGACTAACTGGCTGCCCAAAAAAAACCCCACAACAAACAAACCAAAAAATGGGAAACAATAAAGAAACAATAAAACCAATTGTTTGTATTAGACAACTTTTACTTAAAACAAAAGCAGAAAGCAAAAGTGTGGGTTTTTTTTAAATCTACTATATGGGGATTTCCCCTTCTTTCGTACTAAAAGAAATGAACTAATTTTCCTGTTTCTAGTTTTACCCTTGTTCAGTCAGTCTTCAACTGAGGCCCAAAAGAATTTTCCTAAAACAGAGGTCTGGCTGTCACTTTTCTATTTGAAAAAGTTTCTGTGGCTGCCCAACACTGACTTAGATAATTTAAATTCACCAGTATAGTATATCAAGTCGACATCATTCCATTCCAAACTTAAAATCTGAGCCTCTTTTCCTCCCATATCCCCTTCTCCCTTGCTTCCTACTCTAACAGGAATAATAATAATAATAACGACAACAACTTGGCAGACCCCAAAAGGCCCAGGGCTTCATAACCTAGTTACCTTTGATCCCAATGTTTCCTGGAGCTACAATGCATTTTCTGAACCAAGATACCTTCTAAACACAACATAAGGAATTAGTTTATGGATAAATTAGTTATAATTGGTACAAATACTAACTTTACTATCAGAATCTGAATTGAATCCCAGCTCTGCCATTTACCAGCTCTGTAACATCCCTTATACAAGTTTTTTAACTTCAATTTCAAGGCTCATAAACCTCATCTGTAAAAAAGGAAAAATTAAAGACTGTATCCCAGGGTTACTATGATAAGGAAATGATAATTAAACAGCTTATTTAGTGGCTGGTACAGTATGTAAGCATTCAAAAGACGTAAGCTATTAGAGGTCCAAGATGGCAGATTAGGTAAACACTATGCCTACTGCCTTCCAGGATCACAACAAAATTACAAATAAATTATTGAACAATCAACCTTAAGAATCATTTGCAGACCAACTGAACAAAACCCCTATAAATAAGAATATAAAGAGGCCACATCAAGACTGGTAGGAGGGGAGGAGATGAAAAACAGACTCACCCCAAACCCACAAATAGTAGTTGAACACCAGGAGGGACACCTCAGTGGTGGGGGTCTCCCTGGAAGAGGGATGGGTATCAGCCCCACCCAGCCCTGGGGTCCTCTGCTAGGAAGAGGAGTTCCTACAACATCTGGCAGTGAAAATCGGTCAGGACTCTGTCCATCTGGGTGAGACAGAAGGCAGCTGGAAACTTAGACACCCTCTTAAAAAGCCTGCATACAGATACACTCACTTGTAAACACTCGCCTGGTCTCTGGCGGAGGGGAAGCAACTTGAGAGGCACCAGAGACATACAGTGAAAGACTGAGATGTGTAGATTCATGGCAAGGGCAGGAGGGATAGGAGCCATTATCCCCCTATGGAGCCTGCCTCAAGTGTAGCCTATAGAAGGGCGCCATCTTTTCTATGTTGAACCCTCCTCCAAAGGGTCAAATCCAGGACCACATTCGTCTAGTGAAATCCACATGTGTGCACTGCCTTGGTGATGCTCTGGGTCCCTGCCCTGCATGGCTGGTGCTACATCGCCTAGGGCACTCTCAGCTCCTGGGTGCCAGCCCCATCCCACAAACCACAGAAGCCTTTTATAGCAGCAGACAGGCCGCAGAGGCCCAGGAACTGTTGGTGGTGGGCAGTGACCTAGACCCTGTGCTGCAGCCTGTCTTGGGCAGCTCTTGGTGATCTGTGAGCCTGAGGCAAGCAGTGGCCGGCTGCAGTGTTCTTGGGCTTTGCAAAGTGGTCACATGACGGCTGGGCGCTGGCGCAAGACCTGAATCTGCATTAACTTTGTAAAAACCACTGGTCACACCTCGTGACTCCATGGGACCCTGCCCACCACCCCAACCCCCAGCTAGTGCTACATCACCAAAGGCACTCACAACACCAGATCAACCAGCCTGGCCCACCCACCTAAGGAGCCTCTTTCAATAGCTGGGTCTTTCGGGTAGCTAGCAGGTGGTAATAACCCTAGGAAGCCCTGGGCCTTTTGCTAAAATGCCCCAGGCCTAATACTGGTGGCAGCCGGCCTCGGTTCACAGAGAAACCACCCCCACACACACATGACTCTAGGTTCAGCAGAGACAGCAACCAACCACATATAGCTTTGTAGTTCCTACCAGGTAGCCAGAGGCCAGTCACAGGCAAGGCTAAAATTGGCCTGCACGAAAGACACTCTTAAGAAGCACCAGAAACAACACAACCGGAAGCTGGCTTCAGACCACACCAGGGTCTAACCACTACCTGGTCAGACCCAAAAGCGGCACACCCAAACAGTGGTATCAACAGGCACAGGAGCCTGCAGGAGCGAATCCCCCACTGAGGGGTCAGCTCCCACACATCAGATCATACACTGTGGGTATAGCCAGTCCTTATAGTCAGTCATCCTAGGAGGCAATCCTACCCACTAATGTGCCAAAGCAATCAAGGCTCAACTACAACAGAAGAACACATACAAAACACTCAAGGGACAGTCCTGGAACACACACAGGAGATCAGGAAGATTGCTCCATTGGACCACGCAAGACACCTACTACATGAGGCCACCCAGCAAAGACTGAGAGACATAGGAGATCTACCTAATACATAGAAGCAAACACAGAGAGGCAATGAGAATAAGGAAATAAACAAACATGTCCCACATAAAAGAACAAGAAAAAAAACCCAGTAATGGAACTAAATGAAATGGAGGCAACCAACCTACCAGAGTCAAGAGTTTAAAACACTGGTTATAAGAATGCTGAAGTATCTTAGTGAGAATTTCAATGAAGAAATAGCAAACATACAGAAGGACATAGAAACCATAAAAAAGAAACAGTCAGAAACGAAGAATACAATAACTAAAATGAAGAATACACTAGAAGGAATCAACAGCAGATTAGATGAAGCAGAGGAGCAAATCAGCGATTTAGAAGACAAGGTAGCAGAATACAACCAATCAGAACAACAAAAACAAAAAAGAATTTTAAAAAATGTTTAAAAATGAAGGTAGTTTAAGGGACCTTTGGGACAACATCAAACATAACAACATTCGTATCGTAGGAGTACCAGAAGGAGAAGAAAGGGAGCAAGAGATTAAGAACCTACTTGAAGAAATAATGACTGAAGACGTCCCCAACCCAGTGAAGGAAACAGACATACAAGCCAAGAAGTACAGAGAGTGCCCAACAAGATGAATCTCAGCAGGCCCACATCAAGACACATCATAATTAAAATGCCAAAGGTTAAAGACAAAAAAAAAAATCCTAAGAGCAGCAAGAGATAGACAACTAGTTACTTACAAGGGAGCTCCCATCAGACTACCAGCTGATTTCTTAAAAAGACACTTTGCAGGCAGAAAGGAGTGACAGAAAATTTTCAAAGTAATGAAAAACAAAGGCCTACAACCAAAACTACTCTACCCAGCAAGTCTATCTTTTATAATTGAAGGAGAGATAAAGAACTTCCCAGACAAGAAAAAGCTAAAGGAATTCATTACCACTAAGCCAGTATTACAAGAAATGTTAAAAAGACTCCTTGAAGCAAAATAAAGAAGAAAACTAACAAACAAAGATAAAAAATATCAGTAATAAAATGACAATAACTATGTACATATTGATGATCACTCTAAATGTAAATGAATTAAATGCTCCAATCAAAAGACATAGGGTAGCTGAATGGATAAGAAAACAAGGCCCAATGCATATGCTATCCACAAGAGACTCACCTCAGATAGAAAGACACACACAGGCTGAAAGTAAAGGGATAAAAAAAATATTTGATGCAAATAAAAAGGAAAAAAAAGGTGGGGTAGAAATACTTAAATAAGACAGATTAGACTTTAAAATGAAGATAATAATAAGAGACAAAGAAGGATATTACATAATAATAAAGAAATCATTCCAACAAGAGGACATTACCCTAGTAAATATTTATGCACCCAACATAAGAGCACCTAAATATATAAAGCGAATATTGACTGACATAAAGGCAGGGATCAACAGTAACACAATCATTGTAGGGGACTTTAAAAAACCACTGACACCAATGGACAAATCTTCCAGACAGAAAATCAACATGTAAACAGCGGATTTAAATGACACACAAGACCAAAAGAATTATATTGAGATTTTTAGAGCATTTCACCCCAAAGCAGCAGAATATACATTTCTTTCAAGAGCACATAGAACATTTTCCAAGACAGACCACAAGTTATGCCACAAAACAAGTCTCAATAAATTTAAGAAGACTGAAATCATATCAAGTGGCTTCTCTTACTACAATGGTATGAAACTAGAAATCAATTACAAGAAAAAAACTGAAAAACACACAAACACATGAAGGCTAAGTAACATGCTACTAAATAATGAGTGGATTAACAATGAGATTAAGGAAGAAATCAAAAGATACCTTAAGACAAATGAAAATGAAAACAAAACAACCCAAAAACTATGGGATACAGCAAAAGCAGTCCTAAGAGGGAAATTCATAGCAATGCACGCCTACCTCAAGAAACAAGAAGAATCTCAAATCAACAGTCTATCTTTACAGCTAAGGGAACTAGAAAAAGAACAGCAAACAGAACCCAAAGTGAGTACAAGGAAGGAAATAATAAAGATTCAAGCAGAAATAAATGAAATAGAGACTAAAAAAACAATACAAAAGATCAATGAAACCAAGAGCTGGTTTTTTTGAAAAGATAAACAAAATTGACAAACCTTTAAACAGACTCATCGAGAGAAAGAGAGAGAGATAGAGAGCAAGAGAAAGAGAGTGAGCCAAATAAATAAAACCAGAAATGAAAGAGGAAAAGTGACAACAGACACCACAAAAATACAAAAAAAAGAAAAGAAAATACTATGAGCAACTATATGCCAACAAATTTGACAATCTGGAACTAGATAAATTCCTGAATCGAGAATCAGAAAATCTGAACAGTCATCAATAAATCAACAAACAAGAAGTGCTGGCGAGGCTGTGGAGAAAAGGAACTCTGGTGCACTGTTGGTGGGACTGCAGATTGGTGCAGCCATTATGAAAATCAGTATGGAAGTATCTCAAAAAACTGGAAATGGGGTCGGCCGAGTAGCTCAATTGGTTAAGAGCTCGCTCAAGAGTGTGAGCTCTGAGCAGAGCGGTTCAATGCCCAGCCCAAGCTGAGCTGCCACTGAGCTGCCAACAGATGGCAGGAGGGCTCAACTAAAAAAAAAAAAACTAAACAAAAAAAAACCTGGAACTGGAACTACCTTATGACCCAGCAATTCCACTCTTAGGTATCTATCCAGGGAAACCTAAGATGCTAATTCAAAAAAATACATGCACCACTATGTTCATTGCAGCACTATTTACAATAGCCAAGACTTGGAAACAACCGAAATACCCATCGGTAGACAACTGGATTAAGAAACTGTGGTACATTTATACAACGGAGTATTACTCAGCTATAAAGAAAAATGAAATCTTACCATTTGCAACGATGTGGATGGACTTAGAGAACAATATGTTAAGTGAAATAAGTCAGTCGGAGAAAGACAAATACCATATGATCTCACTTGTATGTGGAATCTAAAGAGCTGAATAAATGAGCAAAGTAAACAGAAACAGTCTCTGAGATATACAGGAAAAACTGATGGTTGCTAGATGGGAGGGAGTGGGGATGAGGGAGATGGGGAAGGGATTAGACAGCATAAATTGGTAACTACAACATTGCCACAGGGATATGAAAGACAGTTTGGGAAATATAATTAATAATGTTGTAAATATTTTGTAGGGTGTCAGATGGTCACATGTCTTGTTAGGGAAACCACTTCATGGATGGTATAGAGGCTTGACCACTGCACTGTACACCTGAAGCTGAAGTTGAATGATGCTGTATGTCAACTATAACTTAATATATATATATATATATATATATATACACAGAGGATGTGGAGTATAGTGTGGGGAGTGGAGGCAATGGAATTGTAATAGATATGTATTATATCATGGGGGTGGATTAGGAGAGGGAGGTTGTCACT